>NC_089517.1:2254868-2387368 GCF_963924715.1 Thunnus thynnus
TAACGTCAACACAGGTTGCAGTTGGTCAAAGGTGCAAATTTTATAAATACTGACTGAGCTTTAACAGTGAACGCCACATCTCACCTGACAGTTTATGTTTCCATTAAAATATTGCTAAAACCTCTTACAGCTGAAATACAGCAGGCACAGACGCGAAGCATCATGTAGGTTCGTGTGGTTGCGTTTCAGCCACTGAGTTTAGCAGAGTGATAATGCAGCTGGTTATGCAGAGTTTGGAAGTGCAGACTATATTAACTGGTACTGAATAAATTAACTAGATTGCTTTAAATACAGCATTATGGATGCACATTTGACTGATTTATTTTAATGTGCAATGCACTGCTGCGTCGCATTGCCCCTGGTATTCATTTTATGTAGTTTTTACCTGTTGGAGGGCCAACCGCATGAAAATAGAAATGATTGACCGTGGTCAGTGTAGCAGTTGATTATAATGCTTTCCCACAAGTTTCTTTAAACTCAGGAGGGAAAATTTATACATTACATTCACTGAATCATATTTATCTTATATCATCTTCTCCATGTTTTCTATGACTGCACCAAATATTCTACAGTAGATGTCTTCTGACCGATTTAGTATAATTGGAAAAAGTCTCGACAAGAATTTAAAATACAGTTTTATGGGTTTGTGTTTATGTTTGGCCAAACATAATATCTGGATTCAGTAGATGAATGAATACATTCCTCCTCTGACTGCCTCCCTGCATCAGACGCAGCAGGCAGCTGGTTTCTCTAACCAGCAGTTAGTCTGTAGCACCATCTGGTGGCTCTGATAGTGAAGTGCAGGTCGTGTTTTCTCCTGGGAGTTTTTATTTACTGCAAAAAGCAATATTTGATTTTGAAGTTTAAACAGTTTTTATGTTGCAGGAGGAAAATACAAACACTCAGTGCTTCAGAGGAGGAAACAGAGCTGCAAGCAAACATTATTCAATAAGTTTTTCATCCCTGGAAGGGCAACAATATGCAGCAGTGAGCCATCTCTGTCGACAGATACAGTCAATAGATAGGAGGAAGAAGAAAGCAAATATACAGTTAATCACAATCAAAAAATCAAAGGCTATTAGTGTAAAAACTATATGTGGAATTAGTAATTAATACATTGATAAATATATCTAAATATCTAAAAATAAAATAAAATAAATAACCCAAAACATCTGTCATCATCTGATAAATTGCTTTGTCTATAGAATATTGGAAAAAAGTGCTCATCACAATATCCCAATATAGCACTTTACAAAGACATAAAATAACAGGTCAAAGAATTAAAAAATATCAAAGATTAAAGTATTAAAATATTAAAAATAAAACAAAAATGTAAATGTCTTGTTTTGTTCAAACAACTGTTCAAAATCCAAAGATATTCAGTTTACAGTGATGTAAAACGGAGAAAAAGCTTGAACCAGATGTTCGGCTGATTAACTGAGTGGCTCCCAACCTGAGTCTGACTTCACCAGATGATTCTCAAAGTTTTGCTTTTTTTTCTTATGAAATACTTTCATATCTCCTGCTTCTAAAAATCCTTCGAATGAGACAAACCTTAAGAGGAAAAAAACAGTCCTTGGTTGAACAGCTCGTAGCTCACGGTCACAGATTCATTCAGCTTAGTGAAAGCAATAAGAACAATATAGACGTAAAAAGAACCTATGCAGAGTGAAGTGATGAAAATATTCAGTTCTGTTGCACTACAGAGTCTTTCTACTGCCGACCTTTGTGTGTTTATCTGCGTGTGTGAACATTTAGTTATCTGTGGTACATTTTCAACCGTGTTGCTGGGAGGAGCGACAGATCGTTCACCTTTCACTGCTTTCTTATTCGTTCAAGTGAACTGAATTCCTGCTTTTCATTACAGCTGGATATGAGACACATTACAGGAGGATTTAAGCAGAAATAATCAACCTGCCTTATAATAAATGTACTGGACTTTGTCTTGTGGAAACTACAGTTGATACAGCACATAGTGACATTTATAATCTATATCCATCCACAGTTAAAGGATAGTTTCAGGTTTTATGTACGTGGAAATACTACTGACCCTGACCGAGACTACACTGTAAGAAATGGGGGACAAAATTAGCAGCCCTCGTTCCAATGTTCATCTGAAGCTAAAAATGAAGCTTCAGCAGTCTGAGTCGATATATTCCAAAGTTACAGTCTGTTTAGAGCAAAATTTCTTTTTTTTGTTTGCATGGATTGAAGTTCCTCACTGATGTGTGGTGGAGGGATACATTCAGGTAGTGGTGGTGGGTAAGTCTGTTGATGTGCTCAGAGAAAACTTTGAATGCACCTATAAGCTGGATGCCAACTGCCAATAAAACCTAAAGAAGAAGAAGAGCACCTTTGAGGTCTTTGATAGCTGGAGTATTTTTGCGGTCTGTGTTTTTGGACACTAATATTTTGGTAACAACTTGCTCCAAATCTTAAAGTGTTTTGGGATCGATCTCCAGCTGTTCTTGTTGTCCTCCAGACCACCTCCGCTTGTTCCTGCCTCTGCAGGAATATGGTTCACATGTGTGTTTATATGCTGTGTTGTGAAACATGCAATGGGAAGACTGCATTCCAGAGATTTCCTTTGTGTAAATAAATACATATTTGTGGTTCACTCTGTAATGTGTGTGCAAATCTGGCATCAAGTCTAGACACGACTACTAGAATGTATCCCTCCGCCGCAGCTCCGCAAGGAACATTCAGGAGACACAAAGAGGGAATTTTGTTTTAAACAGACTGTAACTTTGGAAGATAATGACTTGATTTAGCTAACTAGGGCTGCTGAAGCTTCATATTAGCATCAGTTGAACATTGCAGTGCATATTTGAACAGAATGAGGAACGTGGACTCCGGCCCTCATTTGTTACAGTGTAGTCTCGTTCCAAGAGAATACCTTCAGGGTCAGTATGGAGAGTAGATAATGTTACAGCGACCAAGACCAAAAGATAGACTTGATAAACCCTGGCCTGTCCTTTAAAGCTGTTTTCAGCATGTTTCAGCCAATAGACAGCAGAACGTAAACTCTAAACCAAGTTCACAGAAACACACCCTGATAACTTCCTGTGTATCAACATATGTTACGGCTAACGTATTAGTAAAAAGCTAACGTTCTAGAGTAACATGATCATCCCTCTGGAGCCTTCTCTGTCCAGGTGTTGAATGTCTTCTACTCTCCTCCTCAGCAACTCGTTAACTTAGGTTTCCCACATTTTTTGTTGGGCAGGTAGCATCCGTTCAGCATGCGTGACCTCTTGCAACCCTATCGCCAGACAAGGATGTTGTCATTGGCTGATTCTGTGACATTTTCTTAATGTCTAATGTCAATGGGAATGACTGTCAGGTGACATCAGCAGTAACAGGGTCAGGGTTTTTAGGATTGATACCAATCAGCGAGTGTTACTCATGTTATGATCCAACTTGGATTTCAAAATATAAAATATAAATATATTCCTCAATATTACTAGTTATTCATTGTTAAAGTAATAGGCTACATCTTGTTGTATTTCATTACGCTTTTCAGAACAGACAACTGTGTCCTTCTCACTTTCAAACATCAGGAATATATTTAAATAGCTGACCAATTTGGAATAATATCAATCAATCAATATCATCATTACTGTCACGGTTTATCACCAGTTTCACCTCACAACATCTGTCTCAAGGTCCAAAGCACAATAATGAAAATCTGTATATTTGGCAAATGATGAACGTGACTTTAGCCATAACTGAATGTCAAGCAATAATGTAAATGTTGTATATTTATCTTTGTGTATAGTTTGAAAATATGGCATGTCAATGCAGATTCTAATTTAAAGGTTTAATTTGGAGGTTTTCTTTGGAATCCTGTGTGTCATTGGCTTTTTATTTTCATCAGTTTTAAGTCATCACATACGCTGATGACACACTTTTCTCCCTTCATGACAACTTATCAGTTTGGCCCTTGTTCTGTAAGTAAATTTATTGATTATTCTGTACAGGCCACTGCTCTAGATGCCTACTGAGCGTCAAACTTTGTATCTGTTGATTGATATGCATCATTATGTATAATACCTGGTTTGATATGCACTGCTCTCCTCTAGATATAGTTTAGTTGCAGAGAGAGCAGCATTTTTTGTGCTTTTATTATGCGTATGGTGCTAGGTTACCTTTGTTAGCAGGGTCTTGATTTTAACAACTATGCCACATTCTATGTTTCTTCACAGGGTAACATAATAAAGGGAAAATTCAGTTTTTAACAACTTGAAAGTCACAACATTTACAGAATTTGTACTGTTTTAAGGTAACAATCTTTTCTGGTTATGTTTCAAACAACCAATTTGTCTGATTGCTTGTATTACGATGCTCAGAGGCTACAAGTGTAACCATGTTCTTATTCTCTTGTGACCAAAATATTAATAATAATATTAAAATATTAATTTTAAATATATAATGTAATGTGAAAATTACAGACACAGTAAAACACATGTTGTAAAAGAGACATATTTTGGGGTAAGTTAGACTGATTGATACCTATTGTCCTATTGTATGTTTTTGGCAATGTTGCTTGAACCATCAAGACATGTAAAACTATATGTTCCTACATAACAGTACACTGTCAAATCAATCAATGCATTATGTTCAAGTTGGACAAAGATAATCAGGACATAAAATTGATTTTAATGTCATAAAGCTAATGTTTGGATGTGTTAGACCAGACTCTCATGTTGATTTTTACTTACTGCTTACAGTAATTTTTGATAGCCCTGAACGCTCAAATCAAACTCTGGACCAATTTAGCAAATGCTAACTAGGCTAACAGTGGCAAGCTAACTGGTTCATCTGACCTTTGGGCCAATCAAGACTGTGTGTATACTTTAGGTAAAGCACTGTTTACTGAACTGAGCTTTTGTCAGACAAATAAGAAGCAATGAGTTTGTAACAAGTCAAAACAAAATTTCAGGGTAAATCGGGGGATGTTTAACACAGGAAATTGCTTTCCTGGCTACTGTCCTCAGTTGTATAATAAACAGGATTTTCCCTTTAATTTGTAAAATGTTATTATGATAACGAAATATCATAGTACAAGGATGTTATTGCTGAGCGTGCACCTGTATCAGTGTGCCTCACTCAGGCCTGTTGGTTTCTTTGTTTAAACTGATAAAACATGACTTCTTTTGTTTTGATACGAAGCAGAGCTGCTGTATCTGAAATGTATTAAAAATAAAAGAAAAAGAGAAAAATGCATTTGTTTGTTTTTTTGACTTCTTTAAAATTCCATCAGTTCTACAGTATAAAAACATAAAAGTGCCAGCACAACTGACATATTTGGTATCGTTGTAAACTGAAAAGACTAATTTTGGAGGATATCCACTTGATTTGGACAACTGAAGCTTCATTCTAGCTTGAGATACAGTTTTAATACACTTTTGCACAGGACAAGAGTTGGATTTTGTTCCCTATCATTTACCCAGAAAGCGCATTAACAAGGGAGCTCTCAGTGGTTCAGTATGAACAGAAGGAGTGATTCCAGCAAGAAAACCTGTTTCAATGTTTATGTTGGAAATCGTGAACCTGTCCTTTAAGTTCTGTCTTGTTCTTCATATCACTGTTGACTTTTTAAGTGTAAAATCAAAAAAAACATTTTTTCTGAACCTTAATGTACTTTGAATAACCACAAAAACATGAATTATGCTTTGGTTACCACAAGTGAATATTGTAGGAAAACATTTTGGTGTCTGTGAACATTTTGCAGATCTATTCAGTATGAACATTTCCTTTTTATGTTAATTAAAAAATATAAAATTGGGGCAACATTATCTCTTTATTGCAAATTAGTATTATATAAATGTTATTTCTAGGAGACAAGGTTGGCTCTAGAATTATAAGAATTTAATACAAACTTCTGTGTTTGAACACTGTTTGGCAGCACAATTTAAGTTTGTAAAGATGGAGCCGCCGGAGGGTCCAGGAGAGATTTACAGGGTAAAACTACAATATTACAACTTCTGATCAGACTAACCAGCATGTTGTTTCTAAAAAGACACAGTGCTGTTGACTTTTTTAGATGTATGTTTTCATTGCTGTCAGCAGGCAGATCATATCTAAAAATCTCAGCAAATAAACCAGCAACACCTCTCTCTCATCTTGTATTTACTGCAAAGGTTTTATTCTGCTCTTCGTCTGCTATCAAACTGTAGGAATGTAGTGATTTCCTCATCTGCAGAGCAAAGGAAAGGAAAGGAGAGAGAACAAGACAAGGGGAGAAGTGGTGGAGAAAGGAGAGGAAATAGGATGGAAGAACAAGAAGAGAGGAAAGGACAAGGTGGAGGAAGGGTTAAAAAAAAAAAAAAAAAGAAAATGGGAACTGGAGTTGTTTTTTTTTCCTGGGGTGTTGATGTGGATTTCCTTTACCTGTCTGCCATCTGTTTTTGTCTCCAGCAGATGGCAGTAGAGTACAGGTGTATCTGTTACAACCTGCAGTGGAGCAAACAGGCGACTGCAGAGCTTCAACTACACACTGTTTTTGAGAGAGATTATTTTATGGTTGATGGAGGGTTCTTATCTATGTTTAGACTCAATATTATATTCTACATTTTAGTTGCATCACATAGAGAAAAAGGTTTCAGCTGACAGTCATTAGATTACATTATGTGAAAATTCATTGTTTTTCTCCTTTTAACTCATCATTTTTAGACTTAAACACCTTTATCTTTGTTTTGTATTTCTCACCTGCTCTTTAAATACTCTCTATGTGTGATCCCAACTTCCAAAATATAAGGAGTCTTTGCTACTTTCTTTCTGTGTTTTTTTTACTTCTCTGTTAGACCTTCAGGCTCTCTGCAAACCTCCTTTCTTACAAAACAACTTTATATTACCTCTAAATCTGTGTTTCTTCTCACTTTACCTCATTTTGCCGTCAATCCACTTGTCATCCCATCAGCCTGTCCTGAACGTCTGATCATTGTCGGGGTGCAGTTGTCTCAGTGCCTGCAGTATCAGACTTTAAGAACCACTGGTCTGGACCAAAGGAAGAAAATTTACCCTTCTTTAACAGCCAGTCACCGAGCTTAAAATTCTGTCATGTGCAATGCTAATTTCTCGGTCGCTTTTGAGTGAATTCAACAACTATGGCACCCTGTTTTGTTTACAACTGCAACAACAAAGAGTTTTGAATTAATTTCCATTCTCATTGGCTTTTTCTCCATAACAACGACAGCTGAGACTCATGGGTGTTGTAGTATTCTTAGCCATCTGCCGAAATGAGAGACAGAGACAAAGTGGAACTCATTGAACCTTGTGGTCGTAACATAACATAATCACTACATTATCTAGGAGAGTCCTGAGTTTCTATGTTCATTAATATTGAGGAGATTGTTTAAAGAAAAAATGTTAAGTTTGAAATGGAATACAAAATGGGACGAGCAGGAGGAAAGGTGTGTTTGTCTGTACGGAGGTAAAACAGGGGTGGCAGGTTTATGCAATTATATATCTGTAATGACAATTCCTTTGGCAAATTAGTCCGGCGCTAATGAACATGCATCAGCAGCCAAACAGGGGCTTTAATGACACAGGACATATTAAAATAGGTTATATCAACAACAGCTCACACTCTTAATGCACTGCTCATTTTGTCCTCATTAGCACCTGTTTAGCATCACACACATCCAGCAGCGACATAAAGAACATCAGGGAATTTGTAAATCACTTTACAGATGAGCTCACGCTGTCGTTTTGCCAGAGGAGAACGTCCTCGAGAAGAAGATAAAACGTTCCATGTACAACAACACAGCGTCAGTCAGAGGAAAGCACCTGTTGTATCAGGAGACACAGATGTGGTGAGGACATGACTTCACAATAACCTCCAGTAAAAGCTGCAACGTGTTAACCAGTCAATGATGTACTGCTGGTCCTCCTTATTTCTAGCCCCATGATACTTTACATGAATTATAGATGCAACTTTTGGTTATTCCTTTCACTGAACCAGAGTCAGTCTGAGTTAGCAGCTTGCTACAGGTGTCCTCCTTTTCTTAGAGATTTTTAGGAAATCAGTCTGAAGCAAAGGAGATAAAGTGTTGCAGTGAGTTTTAGGAGGTGCAGGCAGGTGGATATTTTTACCTTTGGGCAGAGCCAGGCGAGCTGTTTCTCCATGTTTCCAGTCTTTGTGCTAAGCTAAGTTAGCTAGCTGCTGGTAGTTGCTTCATATTTATCGCACAAAGAAAGTAAATGAGCTGATTTTCCAAAATGTCAATAATAATATGTAGTCACATCACCAGGCACAGAAACACAAGGACACATTCTGTACAGATGTAACATTAAGCAACACTATCAGGAAATGATTTAAAAATGACAAACAATCACAAAGACACCAGAACCAGGTCATCTCTACGTCTCTGCTAAGCTTAAGGTGGAAATCTGAAAACCAGAAAGTCAATCCTCATTTATCTTGTCTCAAGATACTGCAGAAGCGGTTGCTGTGATTGGACAGACATTTCAAACTGTTAAAACACAGTTTTTTCAGATGTATAACAGAAATCAGCTCTCGTACTCATCTTTGGAAACAGTGTGAAGTTGTTGCCTTCCAGTCCTTCCAGTCTTTGAGAAGTAGGTTTTGGTGAACAGAGTTCCCATCATCAAGCTAACTGTATATGCGAGGGCCTGGACAGCATGACCTCTGGGCATCCAAAGGTTTTTATGAGGGAGGATACTTAGTTTATTGGAAAACAGGTGGAAAGTAAAACAGTGAACCAAAATAAATCTAGCATTGCAACAGCCCCACAATAACTGTAACAGGATTCCTTCCATCTTCCACATTTTGACTGTGCAAGATGAAGAAAATCACCTCCTGTGTTGTCACCTGCCTTACTTACATGGAGTATGTTAACAGGCTTAAATCACAGAATTTGTCTTTACACAAAGCTTTGGGAAGATTGAGCTTACTGTTTGATATGAAATATAAAATATGTGGAATAGATAGCAAATTGTTCTGTCCTAATAGCTTTGCCAAATGCAGTTTGTTTTTGGAGCTTTGTTCATAGAACCGTTTTACATTTAGCAACTGTCTGTTGTTTTTCTGTCTTCTTCCTGGCTGAACATAAACTATATTAAATCCTGAGAGAGACGAGTATCAGAACGAGGATTCACAACGCAGCCAGAACAGTCTGTCTGTTCACCGCCAGGCTGTAATAACCAAACACTCCCTCTGTCTCCCGAATGACACTCTGATTTACGCAAACAGCTTACATGTGCCTCCTCTTCTTTTACCTCTTTACCCCTTCATCTGGCCCTCCGGCTCTAATTACCAGGACACACAGGAGGACATCACTGACAGACTGAGGGAACGAGGGGAGGCGAGGAGAGGAGAGAAGTCACTGGGGAGGTGTGTTTGTTAATGAGATGGATCAGACTTGGCAGGCAGTGTAGCCTGGCAGCAAACTGTGGACAGAAAGAGACAGAGGCCCAAATCTGTGAGCTCCACTCACACTTAACCAAACAAATCTGGAGCAAACACAAAGACCTGGACTGTAAATAGCCTCAGAGTCCATTTTAGAGCCTGGGGATTATCTGCATTTTCATACCGTCAATTCAACAAAACCTCAGCAAAGCATATGTGAAGTAGGACGGATTTCACGGTGGAACAGAGGGAGCAGATTGTAGCTTCAGTTACAAAGGTTTTTCAGAGGCAGGAATAATCTCGCTGAATAATAAGGCAGAAAAATGGAGCTGCTGTGCTCTCTATGGGCATTTATCACATCTGGCCACACCCCAAACAGTGATGTCAGTGCAGGTGTTGGATTGGATGTCTAACAGAAAACACCTGTTATAAACAACATCATAAACCAAAGTGCAGGACAAATAAAAACTTTGGCCATATGATGGGGCTAGAAGAGAAGTCAGAAAATAATTTCACCCTCTGAGACATCCATCAAACATTATAGAAACCATGTCAGAACCAAATTTCCTACCGATCCATCTGGTAAATGTCGAGATATTATACCAAATACTTCCATCATCAAGGCTGAGAAAGAAATGTCAGCGTGACCTCCTGCATCCAAAAGTGATCAAGTTGCTATGAGGGAGGTTAATTTGTTTATTGGAACACAGGTATAAATTAGATCAAAATGAATGTAGCATCAGAGAGTCCCTAAACAAATGTAACAGGGTTCAGTGCCCTGAGATAACTTCTGTTATGATTTGGCGCTATATAAATAAAATTGAATTGAATTGAATTAATTTGAAGAGTGATAATAGAAAATGCCACTATGACACTAAACATGCTAATTTTGAACAAAAATATCCCAAAAACACAAAGGTAACAAAAAACTGAACCAGCTGAAGTCGTCATATCAAACCTCCAGCAGAATAATTGTAAAATCAAACATTTTCAACAATCAATACAGTGAAGAATCAATTATGTACACTTACCCCCGCGTTTCTGCTTGGCCATCACACCTTTTCATGTTCAAGTTTCTCAAGTCACAAAGCAGAGGTGTCACTTCTCAAATTAATAGAAATGCTGCTCATGTACATATTTCTGGAGCTTTTGTACTGAAATATTATCCACTGCTAACACTAACAGTGGAGGGAGACATGTGGTTTGTGATTATGTTGTAACACTAACAGTGGAGGGAGACATGTGCTTTGTGATTATGTTGTAACACTAAGTGGAGGGAGATGTGATTTGTGATTATGTTGTAACACTAACAGTGGAGGGAGACGTGGTTTGTGATTATGCTGTAACACTAACAGTGGAGGGAGATGTGCTTTGTGATTATGCTGTAACACTAACAGTGGAGGGAGATGTGCTTTGTGATTATGTTGTAACACTAACAGTGGAGGGAGACGTGGCTTTTGATTATGTTGTAACACTAACAGTGGAGGGAGACGTGGTTTGTGATTATGTTGTAACACTAACAGTGGAGGGAGACGTGGTTTGTGATAATGTTGTAACACTAACAGTGGAGGGAGACGTGGTTTGTGATTATGTTGTAACACTAAGTGGAGGGGGACGTGGTTTGTGATAATGTTGTAACACTAACAGTGGAGGGAGACGTGGTTTGTGATTATGTTGTAACACTAACAGTGGAGGGAGACGTGGCTTGTGATTATGTTGTAACACTAACAGTGGAGGGAGACGTGGTTTGTGATTATGCTGTAACACTAACAGTGGAGGGAGATGTGCTTTGTGATTATGCTGTAACACTAACAGTGGAGGGAGACGTGGCTTGTGATTATGTTGTAACACTAACAGTGGAGGGAGATGTGGCTTGTGATTATGTTGTAACACTAACAGTGGAGGGAGACGTGCTTTGTGATTATCTTGTAACACTAAGTGGAGGGAGACGTGGCTTGTGATTATGCTGTAACACCAACAGTGGAGGGAGAGGTGTAGTTTATCATTATGCTGTAACACTAACAGTGGAGGGAGAGATGTGGTTTATGATTATGTTGTATCACTAACAGTAGAGGAAGAGATGTGGCTTGTGATTATGTCCACCATATCACCAGCTGCCACTGCATCTTAAGTCCACCCAGGACCTTTGTTGCAGGTCTTTCTCATCTCATTTTCTGTGATCGCTTTACTGTGGCCCCCAAAAAATTCTGAAAACTCATCCAATATTTGTTATTTCATTCTGAACCTGAGCAGTGAACCAACAGACAGGCTGACACTGCCATCCCTAGACCCTGCCACCAGCTAAATGAACCACCATTAACCTATAATGAACCCTACATGAGCCAAGAGATTCCTACTGCAGTCTGCTGCTGAAAACCTTTTCTTCCAAAACAGCATAACTGCAGCATTACAAAGACGAGGAGGGACTGATAAGGGGAGGATGAGTGGCAGCAGAACTGCAGCTGTGGGAGAGATGCCCTCCAGCTATCGTTCACCTGAAATGGATCACATTTAGCAGCTTTCACCCCTCCACACTCCATCCTCTGTTCTTCATTTTCTCATCTCCACCGCCCCCAACACACACACCGTCCACTTCTGTCCATCATATTATCTGCTCAACGAAGCCACATCTCCTGTCTGTCTTGCCTCCCGTGTCAGAGCCCTTCAGAGGTTTATCACTTTATCAGCCCACTCAGGAGCGCCTGATAAAATCACATCATGGTTTCTGTCCAATGACACGCCTCAAACTGCTCCAGGCCAAAGCCATTAGTAACTCTTCATGGTTATTTTTCACTCAGGTCCTCTACACTGCTGCCAGGTACAGAGGCTTTGACACTTTTTATACTTCAGTGAAGTCAAATAATTGTGTTTTTATTCTGTTCCCTTTAGGAGTTTAAAAATAAAATAACCAGTGTCAGTCCAGGTGAAAATGACACATATCCAGCTGGTGTCATGTACATTATTCACCGTGGAAACAAATATCTGCAAGTGATCAATGTGCAACTGATAATTGGGTAAAGAAACAATTTAACATTTAGCAAAATATACACATTTATGATTAAACGCAGAGTCAGATGAGGATATAGATGTTTTTGTTTCCAGCTACATATATAGATCCAGGACAGGTTTAGTGTGGATTAGCACTAAGACTAAGAAGCAGAGGAAACTGCAAGCCTTGTTTTAGCAAAAGAGAAAAAAAACTGAGCAGGAGTCCAGGTTAGTTTGTGTCCCGATAACTTTTAATGTTTAAAGTAAATTTTTCATTGTTTCTTTAAAAAGCTGAAACATAAAATTGAGGTTATAATTTGTCCATGCTCTAAAAATAAACTATCCGTGACAGAAATGCACATGTGTCCAGGGTGCAAATTCATCCGGGGTGGTGCAAAAAGACGTGTCCGCTGAGTTGAAAATGTTTCAAGCTGAGTCAAACATTCGCATGCATCCCGGGATATATGAATGTTCTTCATAACTTAGAGAGCAGGGAAAAAGGAGAGAGTGGAGGGAAATAATGAAAAAAAAACCCGCACATTTAGTACGTTGGCTTTTTGTGCCGAACACACAAACATGCCAGTGTTCAAATGCACCATCTAGCATGCTGCCTTTACGACCACACAAACCAAACATTCTTCCTCAGCTACCTCTCATTAGCTAACAACAAAGCATGTCTATAACATCACCAGCTAACATGTTGCTAACGAGTCGGATGCTGCCTGAACCACTAAACAAACCAAGCAATTTTCTTCAGCTACATCATCCGCTAACAACATGCTAGGCAGAAACAACCAGCTAAGAACATGTTAAGCTAGCTAGCATGATGCCTGAGCAACCAAACAAACCAAACAATCTTCCTCAGCTACATCACCCAGTAACATCATCAGCTAACAACATGCTAGCCAAAAACAACCATGTTAGACCATGTTGAGCTAACTAGCATGTTGCCATCACAAATTGGTTATCTGTCTGTCCATATTAATGGTAACTAAACAACAAAACACAACAATGCTAAATGACAAATATTGTTATTATGATAAGTATTATCAATATGAAGAAATAAAAGAAGCTCATGTTGATGATGGGAAACAACATTTTACACTTAGCCTACAGTAAATTTCTCCTGTGTGTTAAGTTTAAATTTTCAGTTCAATGTTTCTTCTCTACGTCTGAACACACACACATATTTTCATTCATATCTCTTCACTCTGCAGCAGTAACGAAACAGTTTCATCTCTTCCTTCAGCATCCTCCAACCTGCTACTTTTAACCCCATTGTCTTCCATTACCTCCCACTACTGTATCTGCCATTACCTCCACCCCCCCTCCCCCCCTCTCTCTGCTTCACCCCCTCCATCTGACATCATCCTGCATCCATCACTGTCCGTCTCTCTCTGTGTTTCTGTCTAAATCACCTCTGAGTGCCAGCAGGACTGATCCACGCCTCCCATTACCTGCACCCCACATCTCTGCCATTTGAGCCTCTTTTCAGCCTTGTTACATTCAGAAATAACTTTGTGCACCCTGAGTCTTGAGGTAAAGATGTAATAGTGATGGCGGAGTCACTTCCCACCATGTTCTGACTTTCATCCTCCTCCACATCAGTTTCCATTTCCTTTTCTCAGTCTCCTCGGGTTTCCACACTCTTTGTTTATAGTGTATTCGCTTAATCTTTCCATTTCTTAACAAATATTCACTGTTTTGTCATCTCTTACAGTTGATCTCCTGCTGCCTCCATCATGTCTCTGGCTCCCTGAGAACAGCTGCAATGCACTGAAACTATCACTGCGTCCCATTTTCATACTGTATATTTATAATATACAGAAAATGCTTTATATTAATCTGTTTTACATAGTTAAATACAACAAATTAACATACCAAAATACTTTATACTAACAAGAAATGATGAAAAGTTTGCATCAGGCACTAGGATTGGTCCATAAACATCACGGAGAGCATAAAAGCCACAATTTGTGTGTGTTTAGTCGGCAGACGCACACACAGACCTCTCCAAAATCAAGTTCTTTCACTTAGCTCTACAAATATGCAGTCTGTAGAGCGTTTCCATCCACCTGCTTTTATTTGCATTTTCTGTTTGTGTATAAAAAGAGTGTAAACACAGAAAACTAGAGAAAAAATCCTGAAATATCACAAAAAAAGTTTTTACTCTTATCTGAGCTGTTAAAGTTGGATGAACAGACTGAGTGAATAAATGATGACGTGCATGAATCATGTGACTGAAACGTCACTGAAGAGCTGAAAACATCAGATCTGTGTGGCGCGATGATGAGGAGACTGTAACCTTCCTCACATCGATACATGAAACTAACAGAAACGTCATATTTCCATCATGTTTTCCATCGTTTGAGCTTTGATTGTCGCTCATTTAATGACGTCATCTCATTGTTTCTTCTTCTGCAATAGTTTAACGGCACCGACTGTTTATCTGTTTATATTCACACAACAGCAGTGGATGGAAACACGTATGGACCTCATCACCATAACAACTGACCCAGTGTGGGATCGCGATCCAAGGTTTGAGAAACTCTGAGGTTATAAAACTGTTCTGGACTAAAGAGCGTTCAGTCGAACCTTCTGTTTACACTCAGCATGACAAACACACACTTCAAATGTTTTTAATGGCTTTTAGAGACAATTAAGCTTTTCAAACTGTCACACTGGAGCATTAACACTTTCTGCACACTTCTGTTCTCCAAAATGAGAAGAAAAGAGCACTCAGACCATCATCATCTTCATCACTGTGAAATCATTTACATGGAAATGGATTTTCATGGATCCATTAATCAGAATAAATTCATGTTTTGTTTTGATTAGATAAAAAGTCAAACATTTCAAGCCTGTGCACATAAAAACAGCAACTATGTCGCTGTGTTTGTGCCTCTGACTGGCTTCTTCTCCGTCGTAACAGCCATCGAGGCTCATGGGTATTGTAATATTTTGAGCCGTCCACCAAAATGACAAAATATTTTTGCTTCAGGATTATTACCACATTCTGCAGTAGAGCCGAACCTGATCTGCATGTAGCAGATTTGTGACCCAAAGAGACTAAAACATACAACAAAAGTGTATTAAATCACATCTTGAAGATCTGGAGACACTTGACAGACTGGTGTTAATCATGATGTTTCCTACTATGATACTCAGCTATCTGTCCTTCCAACCAGACGACTCCTGAGCGAAAAGAAAACGCAGCTCATCCACTGAACTATAGGTTTGAAAACATCCTAAAACTAACAAGTAGGGATGTGCAGAGAGCCCAGTATTTGTATTTGTATCTGTATTTGTTGAGGCAGCAAAATTATTTGTATTTGTATTCGAATAAAAGTGGAGAGAGGCTTAAAAATCCTGTTTTTATATTTATTACGCTTTTAATCTTAGAAAATTAAAATAAGTTTTCATGAATAAACTACTTTATGAAGGAGGTCCCCACACCAGGTCTCGGACTGGAGTCTTCCAGATCATAGACGACTGCGCTGACTACTGAGATAAAACTTTACTCATCAGCTCATTGCAGACAGACCTCTACCTATTTATACACCCATAACACACAGAGACAGCACAGCGTGTAACATGTAGAAGAACTTCAAAGATGATTCTTGCTTTGCACTTTTCATTTATTGCCTATTTTTTACAACCTAACTTTGTGGAAAGGAGAAGAGGAACAACAGGTTATGGAGAGTCCGTTGGGACCCCTGATAGACGTCTAGACTGAGAAAACGATGTAACCGACTTGCAAACTGGTCTCTGACATGGAGGGTTTTTTTTCTTCCAAAAACAAATAATTTTTAAAATATTTGTATGAAACAAATATTTTTATAAAATCCACTATTTGTGCTTTGCCGAATAATGTATTTGTATCCAGGCACACCCCTACTAACAACATATGGAGACTAGATGAAAAAGGTATTCACTCAGTGAAATATCAGCATGCAGATGGAGCTACCGGGTTTGTTACAAAAACATTTTGAGTCTCTGAACGTGCATCGTAAAGACCTCTGCCTGCTCGTGTTTAGTATTCACTCACATGTGTCCTCTGCAGCGCTGGACGAGCTGAATACAAATATTTATTAATTAAGGGCTAATTTCCTGCTCCATTGATTCCAGCTCCCACGTAGCTCTCCTCCTCCTCTCCTCGGAGGATCAATGAGAGCAAACACACACACACAAAACCCCCCAAAGTACAGACATGGATGAGGATTTTCTCTGCAGACCTCATTCTTAACACAGATTTTTTTTTTCCACTTTCATGGATTTTCAGCGTTGAGTCAGTGAGGTTGGAGCTTCCACAAACTCCTGATGGAGTTTGTTGTGTTTGAGATCAGGAGATATCACCTCTGGGTTTTGCTGTAGGGGGGGTCAAACTGCAAAGAAACTCTCAGTGAGTCAGAGAGTATCGACCATCCTTACTTGGACCTGCAAATAGAATTTTAAGGAGTATATTTGTGATTTGTGATGAATATCTTGTAGAAAGAATAAGCAGAAACATAAATATCTGGCTTTCTACTACATTACTGCCCGTTCTGGAGACTGAAACACAATCAGCTGTTTCATCATGTACATTCAACTGACAGTAATAATGACATTTCTTTCTGTTTTTGTTGAGGAAGTGTGAACCAAAACAAACCAAAACAAACTTTTCCATTTGAGTTCAGACGAGACAGGACCACCTCAGGTCTGATTTACTTTTCTACACCAGAAGTGAAAGCAATTTTTTAAGAGTTTAAAGGCTTTTCCCCTCCCTGACACATTACGGCTCCATCACTTAGCGGCTGTCAGTGTGCGGACGGACGGCTCATCAGGTCTCCCGCCGGCAGGCAGCAGGTGGGATCAGTGTGCTGAAGGTAACTGATGCCATTCAGAGTGAAAGGAGCGACTGGTAACATCGTGTTAAAGGACAACAGCTCTGTCATTTATAACTAAAGCTCTTGTTTCCCCAAGTCAGTGAAGATCTGCTGTCATGGCCTTTTTTGACTCATTTTTATAAATACTGAGTCTATTCTAAACATATTTATGATATTTTATTCACTAGAAGTTGTTTAGATTTCTCTGAATCCATCTTTCCTTACAGCTCAGACTCCTCTCTGTCCTCCTGCTGACTGTTTCTGCAGCTATTTACATAAAATCTGCATTATTAATGAGCTCCTACTTCGATTGGCTGGAGGTGTGGCCTCCACCTTCACCTCCAGCCGATAACCTAACGAAAGCAGCAGCATGTTTACCTGCAGTAATGTCTGCAGCTGGAGATGTAAGACAGTACGTAGCGTCTATGAAGCTGAGTCTGATAGTAGCCGGAGGTCGCTATCTTAGCTTTAGCTCACACAGTACCGGCTGCGTTGCAAACTGCGACTACAGACGTTACGAACACGCTCAGCGTTGCGTTGGGCGGCGGCGGACTCGTGCTAAAGCTTCCTGCACATTTGATTTTACAGCCTCAACACGGCTCACTCTTCAGCCACAAAATTTCACAAAAATAACTTAAAAAGGAGCCGAGAAGATATAAATGAGTAATTTTACAGCATGATTCATCCAGCTCTTTAATATTTGAACTGATAAAGACTAGATAAGAACTAGAACTGTGAATAATTTAACAACCGTAAGTTATAGCAAATAAATGATTAATTAAAGAATAATATATTTAATGTAATAATTAATATATAAGTATTGAATAATAATGATAACTGCAACTTTAATGTCATTATTATGTGTTATTTTGTGTTTAAGTAACTTGATGTTAATTGAATCTGTACTCTGATTTAGTTCATGTCAGTAGTTAAGTTTTATTATGGAAAAACGTTCACTTTATCTCATCAATCGTCAACAACTAATCGACTTTTGATTGCTAACGTGTCCGACTATCAGTTCAGGACGTTTCTTCTGTAATAACAGTAAAGACAGAGAAGACTGAACATCGAGGACGTTTTTAAACTTCAAAGATCACAGCTGACATCAGCTGTTGCCGTGGAGCCGATTGTTTCTCAGAATACAGGAAGTGAAACTGCAGGAACACGTTTCCAGGAGAGACGCTGAAGAAGAACGGAGGCTAAGACAGGAAGTGACATCATGCATTCGTTGCACACAGTGGACTCTGTGGCTTGATCCTTTAAGCAGATGGGTAACTATTGTGCCACTAACACACACACACAGATTCACAATAAAACAATATTTAATGTTGTGATTAGCAGCACAGTGTCTGTCTGTGTTTCCTCAGCTGTGAACATACTGATGTGTAGCATTAATTCTCCTCCACCGGGATTCATCTGTGACAGTTTGTCATAACTGAGTTTGCAGTTATGACAAACCCCCCCCCCAACAGAGGACAGACAGTGATGTGAGCTGTTCTCACTTTCCTTTCATGTCTGTTATCTTCTGTATTTCCTTCCTGATCACAGCAAAAAAAAAAAAAAACCAGCATTACGCTGAGAGAAACCCGCCGAGCTTATCAACACTTTTACCATCTTCTAATGTGTTTATCCGGCTTCCTGGAGTTTAAAGTAGCTTTGTGCTGCTCAGATTTATCTCAAATAAAGGTTCTTATCTGCCTGCACATATAACGCTAACAGAATAATAAAAAAAATGTTAGATATTATAGCTGTCAAGGTTATCTGGCTGTAAACATGATGCACTTTCTTACAACATGAATAAAGAAATTAAACACAGACTCATTCTAGTTCAGCTCTCCTGTTCACACGTTTACTATCTATATATTCTGTCATCCTGATGATATTGAATGTCCCTCCTCTGTTTCTTTTCTCCTTTAAAGGTTTTTTGTGATTTAAATAAAATGTACCTGACTTATTTTGTTTTCCTGAGTTCCTGCTTTAATCATTAGGAGATATTTACTGAGCAAATTACATGCAGCTAAAGATTATTTTCATTGATTTCTTTATTTATTTGCATTTTATTTCACTATTTTTGCTTGACAAATGACTGAGATGATTCATAGTTTATCAAAAATAGTTGCAGATTATTTTTTCTGTACATCGACTGATCGTTTCAGCTCTACAGTGTTTTTTTATATATAGTTGGGATGTAAATGTGCCCAGTTGGACTATTAGATATAAATATAATCATTTAGATCTCCTGGTGTTGTGTTGTCAGTGGGAGATTTCTGGTAAAACTTTTAAACTCCTCGGACTAGATTACTGTTGTATAAAAAATATCACAATATCAAATTCAAGCACTACACTGGAAGTCTCACTGGCCGCTCATTGCACCGGACTGGAGCTGCTGGGAACCATTAAGTCTGGACAAACAGCCTGGAGGGAGATAAACAGATAAACTAATCTCTCATCATCTGTGTGTCTCATAAAAACCTTTAAACCTGCTTTTGCCAGAATTTCTTGCTAAATTCCCTGCTGCAGTGTTCAGGTATAAATTTCCCTCCTCACTCAACAGGAACGCCTTAAAATACATATTGCATGACACCAAACACACTATTTTCCACACTGCTGTTTTTCTTCCATTCCAGTCCCTCGGTCTGGTCGGGTCAAGTCTTTTTATTTATAAGAGCCCAATGTCACAGATGACACATTCACCTGAGGGGGCTTGTATGTATAACATACAATCCCCCCTCCGTCCTCAGACCCTACACCTGGATAAAGAACCAGGAAGAGCAGAAGAAGAAGAGGAAGAGGGAGTCTTCCTCCAGGATGGACAGAAAAGACCAACATAACAAAATGACAATATGGAAAACCAGGATGATAAAATGATAGAAAAAGAATATTAACAGGAGGACGATGAACTTACAAGTGCTGCCTCCTCGCACCGCGCCGTCCTGAAGTAAATAAGGTCAAACACAAACCTAAAACAATCAAATCAAATCAGAAGAATCCTCAGTAAATATCCCACATAACCTGTTTTCCATTAAATCAAACTCACATCTGCAAAACTCTTCACACACATCTGCCGCAATGCGCCGACCTGAGCAGCAAAAACCTGGAGAACAAACTACAAAAAAAAAAAGAGAGACGTGTGTGTTGTGTGAAAACAAACGATGTTGACAAAAGAGCAACGGAGGTGAAGAACAATAATTAAAAATGTGTCAGTCAGAAGAGAGAAATAAATGAAAGGCTCACTTCCTGCAGATGCAGTGAAATGTTTGTACAGAGCAGATTGAAGAAGCTCTCAGACTGTTCAAATCCTCAAAGAGAGACGACAGATTGAGAAACCGCCGAGGTAGAGGATGTGATAGCCTGATACTGATGAGCTGTGTGTGTGTGTGTGTGTTTGTTTGACACTTCTCCCTCGGTGCAGAGAAATGCAGCACTAACAGCCCGTATCCTTCTTCCTTCCTGAGTAGAGTTGAAAGTGGAAAGTTGTGAGTTTGAATTAGATCTCTCCTCTCTTGATAAGAGAGCTGCAGCGCTGCCGGGCACCATCGACCGTCGCCTCCCAGAGTTCCTCCGCTCCGCCCCGAAGCTCCGCCTGACGCTAAAACAGCCGGTAATTACATCCACCGCACCGGAACGCCGAGACACCGCCTAAACAAAGAGTCGATAAAGTGCTGCAGCTTTTAAACAACAATAAAGACCGAAGGTAGAGAGGAGCATCCGAATATTACTGAGAGTTAGAGAGGCAGAACATTTGGTTTTTATTTAGCCATTAATGGCCAAGGTGAGCGTTCAATGGAGCGGAATAATGAGGCGGATCAATGACCATCGACCCGCTGCCCGGCTCGCCATACTTCCCATTACACTGATGCCTCGGGGCAGCCTAATCTGCTCCCTAAGTAAGAGGGTTACTGGAAATAACATTCAAGAAAGGAGGAGCAGCAGAAGGTTGGGAAGGACTATTGATTCATGCCATAAATGATAAAAAAATATTGATCGTTTTGAAGGTTTCAGATGTTAGTTTGGACCTGGAGAGGCCACTCGGTACCTCAGGAGTATTTTTATTTATGGTAGGATGAGTCAGGTTCTGCTCATTTCCAGCAACATGTTATATTTATACACTTATTCACTGGTACACTCCCAGTAAGGAGACCAGCAGGAATCCAGTTTATGAAATGTGTAAACCAGCTGAAGGAGGCTTGTTGAGGTGCTTCAGTAAACATCAGGACTCAGTTTGCTCACTGATATGTTGCCAGGACTGCAGATACATGGTATTATAACTTCTATATTAGCTCCCATCAAGCTCTTGGAAATATCAGACAAAGTATAAACTTTATTTTAAACATCGATATGTGACAATTCTGCAAAACTCAGGCCAGCAGAGTGAAAGTATGAGAAAGACTTTGATTATGACCAAATACCTGCAAAGCTAATGACATTACCATCATGACATTATGATAAAATGTTAGCATGCTAACATGCTAAACTAAGATGGTGAACACGGTAAACATTACACCTGCTAAACATGTTAGCATTGTCATTGTGAGCGTATTAGCATGCTAGTTAGCATTTAGCTTCAGTACGGCCTCACAGCTGCTGCTAACGTGGCTGTAAACTCTTGAGGTCACATCGCTTTTCTGTTAAAAAAAATTTATCTGCACTCGGCTCAGAAAAAGGATGTGATTCAGGTAATAAATAAGTATTGATCAAGGTGATCACAAACTAAATGAGTGTGATGCTACAGTTTGTAGTCTGGTAGTGAGATAATGTACTAAACATGTTGATGAAACATATGAGAATAATAACTTCTTCATTTCCAAACAGTGCTGCAGTGTTTCTGTTGGTCAAACAAGAACTTTCAGTCTGTCAAAGCTGAATAAAGCTGAATTCTGACTTAAGAATCGGACAAAAACAGGAGATGAATTCATCCGTCATGAGGTTTTCATTAGAGGTGAAACTGAGCAAATATCTGTAAGATGGAATTACAGGATGTTCGTATCTTTAGGCCCCAAATACATACAGGCAAGTAAGAAAACGTAGGTTTTCTGGAGTGTGTTACATGGAAATTCGTGCTGCTGTGTGAGCGATGCCGTCGTGCTGAACAGAATTCTCCGTCCTTCCTTCAAAGGTCGCACATCTCTGTCAGTGGTTTCCTTTTTTCTTTCTTCTGTGCAGCAAGTACAACATCACACAATCCTCAACAGACGCCATGTTGGTTTACTACTGCGGTCGTGGAAATGGTCTGATTAGCTTTTACTAGCCTACATATATCTATATATCTATACATATCAGCTCCTTGAGGATTCAGATCATTCATTGTTTTGTACTTGTATGTTTGAGCCTTAGATTAGTTGCATCACTACGTGAAGGACACGCCACCTGCTGCGTTGACTCAGCTTCTCCTCGCTGTATTTGGCAACTTCCTGGCTGGTCCTTTGCTTTTATTCTAAATGATTTAACTTGAATATGTAAGATTGATTTTTTTCTTATAATAGTAACAGTCAACAACAGTGAGTTTATTACAGCGGATCTTCTCTTTATTCACAATACTTCAGTTACAACAGCCTGCATGAGACAGATCTTTAACATTAATAAATAATATTAATAATTAATATAACTGCTTGAAAAAAATGCTACTGCGCTTAGATTTTTTTAAACCGTGTATATACATATACAGTATGCAGTTACTGACCTGCAGTGGTTAAAATGTTGTTTATGACACATTTTGACACTTTTTACTCAAACAGTGATTTGTCACGTTTGTCATGTTGTGACGGATCGACACGAAGAAAAAGTCAAAGTGAAAATATGCAGCACTGAGTTTACAGTACAACCAGATATTATCTATTGACTTAAATATCACAAAACAATTATTAAAAATAACTTTACATGATGAATTAAAACATGATTCCATTAATAAAACACACAGACTGCAGTAGGATTAAATTACATGTGAACACAACATCACTTCCTGTTACACAGAACTCTCTGCTGCGTGTAGAAATACGTCCCCAGTGTCTCCCTGAACATCACACACACACTCACACACACTCACACACACACACACACACACACACACACACATACACACACTCACACACACACACACAGGAACGAACACACGACGGTAACGAATGCAAAGACTCAGTGAAGTCAGACTGTCAGATTAGTTTTTGCTCATTTGATGCTTAATTCGTTTGTTAATTATGTTGTTTGGTGTTTCGTGTTTGAGGCTCCGGAGGTTTGACTGAATAATCTGATTTCAGCACAAAAACACATTAAAGATGAAACTGAAGCAGATTTTTAACCACTAGGAGGCAGAAACAGCTGACTGCTGCTACATGAGAGTTTATGAGTGTAAAAACATTAAACTGATGTTGTATAATTTACATTTAAACCCATTTTAAGAATTTAAGATGAAATATTTAAACTATGTTTATAACTGGCAGATACTATAAGATTTAAACAAACTAACAAAAAACAAATCAATAAACAAAAGTGAATTTTAAAATGATTTTTTTCAGGAATGTTAACAAGTGCACATTTTTTAAATCTTCCTTCTTTCACCAGTTTTAACATTTATAAAGGGAAACATATACTGATCGTAACCTGACAGAGTTTAACCGACAACCACATATCAACACATTAAAATAAAAAAAACAAAACAGAATATTATAAAATAAACACAAACAAAAACGTCTTTTATTTTCTTAAATCATAAAAACATCAGACTAACATTCAGTTTCATTCATTACCGACATCACAGCAGCTGTTTAGATAAAAAAACAAAACAAATGTAAACAGACTGAAGTACATGAATCATGTGACTGAAAACATCAGATCTGTGTGGAGCGATGATGATGATGAGGAGGAGGCTGTCACCTTCCTCACATCGATACATGAAACTAACAGAAACGTCACATCTGTGATCATTTATTTATTTATTGGAATTTAGAGTAACATTAGAATAGATTCAGAGGAGAGGAGTTAAACATGCATCTACATATTGCATCACAAGAGTCCCGAGAGATAAACAACAACAACAACAACAACAACAACAACAACAACAGAGAAACAAAGACTGAGTTGTCATTGCAAACCCCCCCCCAAACCCCCCCCCCACCCCACCCACCCCGAGGGCCCATTGACGAACAGAATCAGTTCATAATACAGACTGAAGAGTATTGATGATGTGATTCCAGCGTGTAACATTGTTGGAGTTATCATGGTGCTCCATGTTGACTCATCAATAAAGTCTAATAAACAGGACTGACTGCAGGAGTCAGATCTCAGAGGACAGACGCTGAGTACAGGATTGATCCGGACAAATCGATCAATCAATCAGACTTTATTTATAGAGCACAAGTCACAAAGCAACTCCAAGTGTTGAACGAATTGAGTTTAAATTTAAAAAAAAACATATACGTGAATAAAATAAAGTAGAATAAAACTAATAACAACATAAGAAATAACAGTGAAAGTGCAAGTCGAAGTAAACAGATAAAAGTCAGACTGAAAAGGTTTGTTTTAAGTTTTCTTTTAAAGATAAATAAAGATAAGACTCTCTGCCCCCCCCTCAGGTCCTCGCCGTGGGTCCCAGACTGGAACCACCAAGAGACAACTAGCAGAGGACCTGATGGATCTAATATCTTAAAACCATGTCAGACCAGTAGTCAGAGTGAGACTGTTTAGTGATTTGTAGACCAATAAAATAGGGATGTGCCCAAATACGTTATTCTGCAAAGCACAAATAGTGGGTTTCTTACAAATATTTGTTTCATACAAATATTTTAAAAACTATTTGTTCAGGAAGAAAAAACCAGCATGCAGGTCGGTTACATCTCTATCTCAGTGTCTCTCCTCTGCTCCGCTGTGACGTCTATCAGCAGGTCACATCCACCTGCTACATGACGCACATTTCCTAATTTGGACGTCACTCCCGGAGCTACTGACATTTTAATTTTCTAAAATTAAAAGCGTAATAAAAACAAAAATAGTATTTTTAAGCCTCTTTCCACTTTTATTTTAATACAAATACAAATAATTTTGCTGACTCAACAAATACAGATACTGGGCTCTCTGGACATCCCTAAAATAAAAGCATCTTAGAATCAGTTTAAAGCTAACAAGTGGTTTTAAAACAGGTGTGATGTGAGATCTCCTTCTGGTCCCGGTCAGAACACCAGCAGCTGGATGTTGTATAAGTCTGAGTTGATCTATGGTGATCAATGGTGATCAATGGTTGACCAGAGAGGAGAGAATCACAATAGTCCAGCCTACTGGTGATAAAAGCGTGTACTGGTTTCTCACTATCGGCCCTTTTATCAAGTGATAAAAGGCAGATTTGGTCACATTCTGGACGCTGGCATCAAAAATGAATGTATAAATCTTTCCTCCTGTTCATGCTGATCATTAGAAGACGGTGGACAACATGACACAAACCTTCCTCCAGAAGTCTGCAACCCCCGAGCGTTCCCGTAGTATGTGAGGAAGAGTGTCCAAGGAGTAAAAATAGAAGAATATTCTGCAGATTTCAGGTCCTTCTTGTCATATTTAATGTCATATTTCCATCATTTGAGCTCTGACTGCTGCTCTTTTAATTCTTCTTCTGCAGCGGTTTAATGGCACCGACCGGAGACCTGCTGTTTATCTCTTAATATTCACACAACAGCAGTGAACGGAAACAAACATTTTCTGCAATTCCAGTTTAAACTGGTGCTACATTTGGATGGAAACTTGGCTCGTATGTTAAGAACAGAGCAGGATCAGGGCTGCAACTAATGATTATTTTAATTATCGACTAATCTGTCAATTATTTCCTCAATATTAGTTTAGTTGTTTGGTCCATTAAATGTCAGAAAATGGTATAAATTATGAATTATATAATATTCAGTTTACTGTCATAGAGACTAAAGAAACCAGAAAATATTTATATTTAAGAGGCTGGAATCAGAAAAAAAGACCCAAAACATGATCGATTATCAAAATAATTGGCGATTAATTTAATAGTTGGCAACTAATTGACCACACAAGCGTAAAAACAAATAATTTGTAGTTTTTAGGGGGAGTTACAAGCTGAAACTGTTTCCTGACAATCAGCCTGGCGCAGTGACTTCCTGCAGTCTTCAGAGTGATGTCAGGGCAGGTTTGGTAACATCGTGTCTGTAAAGACGCCAAAACCAAAACCTGAGCTCACAAACATATCTGGCAACCGAAACTACAGCCGGAGACGCTGCACAGAAGTTCTGAGCAGATGGAGACGCTGTGGTTTGCCAAGAAATATTAGAAGTATTTTCCCCCCATTCAGATATATCCAGTCACACAGGACTGCCTGCTGTAATCATTCCTCCTGTTCATACTGGAGACGAAGATCCCTTCATAATGACCTTACAATGGAAGTGATGGAGGACAAAATCCACAGTCCAAAAGTTTATCTGAAGCTAATATGAAGCTTCAGCGTCCAAATGAGTCAAATCAAGTAGATATCTTTCAACGTTACAGTCTTTTTAGTGCCAAAGTTCCTCTTTTTGTTACTATACTTCCACCTGCAGCTCAACAGGGAAACACTGTCCGAGGAAACACAAAGAGGGAATTTGATGCTAAAAAGACTGTAAATGTGTCAGATATCCACTTGATATGACTAACTCAGACTGCTGAAGCTGAATAGAAGCTTCACACAGACTTTTAAATGACTGTGTGGACACACTGTGGATTTTGGCCTCCATCACTTCCATTGAAAGCACATTTGAAGGATCTTTTAATATCCAGTATGAACAGGAGGAATGATTACAGCGAGGAAAACCTCTTTCACTGCTCATATGGACACCTGACTGCTGGTTTAACACACACTTGGACCAGCAGATAATAAATCCAGTCTGAATGGGATTTCAGGATTAGACAAACAAGATAGAAGATATGATGTTACATAAAGCAAAGTGACGCAACATGTAGATATTTTAATAAAGTTGTCACCACTAGTATGACAAACACATATATAAATCAAAATAATTCATTAGAAAAATAGTCTCACAGAAACAAACTGATGTCCTCTGGCTGCAGTGACAGCAGACTCACACTCACAGGAGGAGGAGGAGGATGAGGAGGAGGGGGAGGACGAGGATGAGGAGGAGGAGGGAGGGGGGAGGGGGGGGAGGGGGCTGGTATTGCCGCCACAACTCATTCACTTGTAAATTGGGGGAAATAACAGGACCAGATGTTCTCATTATTTAGGAGCAGCATTACCAGTTGGTGTTTTGGACAATTTCCAGTGACCACAAACCTCTAATTTCACAGAGAATTGTGTCCCTCCGTCCTCTCCAGCTCCCCCGCTGCTGCTGACAACAGCTTACCAGAGAAAAACAGCAATCATGTGCGACCCCGGCGGGGGCGGGTTTCAACTGTGTGTCCACCAACGCTGTTGTGAATAAAGGTTGTGGATGTATCAGTACAGCTGAGACGTCTTTAGATATTATTTCATCCTACATTAGTGAATCTTCTCTTACTTTATTAATTTCACCAACAAAAACTATGACCATAAATATATTTATTTATATATGTTGACAGTTTTTTCATGACACAAACAAGCCTGAAACTAAATAAAAAGTAACTTTGAAAACGAGAACCAATGACGAAATATTTTACATTTTTCAACAACGAATAAAAACTAAACAAATTAACTAATAACTGTTTTAATTAAAGTCTTACAGGAACGAGCTGCAGCCATACAGAAAACACTAACCTGTAACCACGGTAACGGCACTGATTTGTAACCATGGTAACTGGACACAACAAAGATGGACACGGCTGGAGCCTCAAAATGCTTAAAAGATATAAAAATTTCAAATGAGACAGAATGAAAATCAAACGTCACTGATGAAAACTTTTTGTTACTGAAACTAAATGAATATCAGGAAGAATGAACGCTGCTGACTCATCCGGGCTCCTTAATGAGATTATTAAAGGTTCAAGACGTGTCTCGTTTAGCTGAACAAACAGAAATAAACAGTAAACAAGACTTTGTTGGTAAACAAGCAGTCAGATTCTTACAGTCTTCCTGTCAAACGCTGCACAAAACCTCTTAATAGTCCAGTCATCAATAATTACAACATTATAAAACTGATATTAAACAAAGATACAAAGATACAAAGATATTACACTTACAGAGATATTAAAAATCAGCACATTTGAGAAGCTAAAACAACACAAAATTAGACAATTTATTGATTATGATGATGATTAATAGACTGATCAATGCAGCTCTATGATTAGTTTCTTAGCATGTTAAGAGTTTTTATCTAACTAACTGTTCTTCAGCTACATCTCACTAATGTTTACAGCAGTTTTCTCTTTTTTAATTTGTTTGTTTTTGTAAATGACATTTTAATCTCTTCAGTAAATATCACGTCTGACAGAGAATCAACTGAAGCACTAATGTATGAAAATAGATCTACTTCACACAGTAAATAAAACTGTTTAAAATACATTCCAGTTATTATTTTTCTCTTAATATTTTTCCCTTTTTAAATGTATTTTCATTCATTTTTCCTGTTGTATCACAATTTATATCCTTGAGTTCAGACCACAGCATCTATAACAGTTGAAATATGATTAATTGTGGGTTATGAAATCAATTATTGTTTATTAGGAACACCTGTCTAGTCTAACACAATCCAACACAGCAGCTCTGCCTTAAATGCTTCTTTTATGAGGCTTCTTTAGTTATAATAAAGTGCTCTGTGAGTGTGTATTCTGTGTTTCATCAGTCAGTATTCAGACGAGGATGTTCAAGTGTGGGTAAACAAACTCTTCCTGGTGAAATAAAAAGAGACGTGAGACTCCATCAGAGCGTGTTTGTACGCTGAGCTTCAATCTTGTAACCTGGAGGGTTTTCTATCTCGCAGCAGTCTGTTTCCTCGTCACCGCTGAGCGTCTCCCGGCTCTTACATTAGTAGATTCAGGCCTGAGAAAACACTAATTAGACCTTCATCTTCATCTTCGAGTGACAGCGGGGGGGGGGGGAGACCGGAGCGGGCGAGAGAGAGAGAGAGAGAGAGAGAGAGAGAGGAATCAACCGACTCACAAACAGAAAACAAACCAAACAGACGCTCTGACAAATGTTTGCCAATCTCACGTCTACCCACTCACAGAACATCAGCCACACTCCAAAAGGTTGTGTTTGCCTAATTGAATTAGCGCCTGTGGTCTCATTAATGTGCAGCGTCAACAAGGGCTTAACAGGAGTCGGAGCTTTGATTGGAGCTGGTGCCGCTCGACAATAATTCCCTGGCAAACAACGCTATCAGGAACGCCAATGGCCACACTCGGATTAGTGCTGACAAAACCATAATTGGATTTCCTGTACAGTTAATTGAATTGGGCTAAATGTGTGTCTGCCATTGTTTGTTTTGTGTTTGGTGGATCTGCACAGAATCTGGAAGTCGTCATATCCGACTTTCTTACATCTTTGCAAGAAGTGTTTAATCTCGTCTAAAGTAACTTTATCCCTATTTTACTGCTTTATTGTAAATGTTATCTTAAGCTTTTTGTGTTGTAGTTTTTATGACTTCTAAAAGTTGAATGTATAATCTATATTGTTACACACTATAATATAGTTATAAGCTGATATAAGTGTTTTAATTTTTGTCAACAACTATAACTCTCACATAGGAGAAATTATAATAAACTGTACATTAATAAACACTTAAACATGTTCTTATATCTGCTTATAACTGCATTATAGTGAGTTATAAACATTTATTAACTGTTTATATGCTGATTATAAATGTTAATGCTTTTCATACCCAACTTACTTTATTTAAATGTTGTTTGTAACGTGTTTGATGATGACTCTGATGAAGGCCACAAGCCCGAAACACGTCGGTCAACTAATAAAGTTGTTCTTCATACTACAAGTGTTGCTTCTCTCTAAACCAGAGGGACTTACAAGTGTTTTAAAGTGTTAGTTCTGAATTTACAAAGTAACTATGGAGTGGAGGAGGGAGGAGGAAATGTTAAAAGTGTCCCAAAAAAACAGGAAATACTAAATTAATGAACCAGAAGCTGTAAACTGTGCAGAAATCCAGAGCTGGAGTAAATGTATGTATTTATTTCTGACTGAGCAGAAATATAAATATTTTCTTTGTGGATTCATTTCAAAATAAACAACAGATATTAACACGAGTAGAGCTGCAACAACCAGTCGAATAATCAGTCAGTCGATCCAAAGAAAATGAATTATTTTGTCAGTTAATGGTTTAAATCATTTATTGAGCAAAATGACTCATCAGTTCCAGCTTTAAAAATGTAGAATTTACTGTTTTTCTTTTTCTTACAGTCAGACAATCAGAGTCAGAGCGTCTGTCAGTGTAAAATGATTGATCTGAACATGTACTCAGTGTTTTTATGTATCATTGTTCATGAGCTGCTTTCATCCTGTATTGTTTAGTTCACTTAGGTGTGATTGTTGTGTGTGGATCAATGATTCTCAGTGAGCGGCGGTGCAGTGCGGTGTTGACCGACACCATCTGACAGCACAGGAAGTCACTGCTGCTGGGCATTAAAGTGTCTGTCACGCAGTTAAGAATTTACTGCCACTTCCTTCTCACATCTTTATGAAGCAGCCACAAAAACAAGGCATCAAGAAGGTTTAGATCCAGAGCACCTTTCAGCTGTCAGTCACGTCTAAATGGCTTTATGAGGTTATTTATTTGTTGTGTGCTGTGAGTGCAGTGTCTGTATTGTTTGCTGTCTGTATGATTAGTAAAGCCGTCTGATCTAATTTGTAACAGTTAATCATGAAATTCTCATGTTTATTTTCAGTTTTTCTTCAGATGAACTTCAATGGATAGAATCATACCTGTGAAATCATCATCAGTCATCTGTCCACAGGTGTCCCTCAAGGATCTATCCTGGGCCCGCTGCTATTTGCATTATATATCAACCATCTGCCACCTGTAAACCCTGAAACCAACATCCAAATGTATGCAGATCACACTGTCCTTTATGTACATGGTAGCAACATGACACAAGTAGCTAATGTACTACATGGTTCATGTGACAGCACGGGAACATGGGAATGTTTCTAAAACAATGTGCATGTTTTTCACCGAGACAAACAGCTGTGAAGCCAGATGTGTTTGTATCAGTGGAGAGGCTGCAGGTCGTAACAGAATACACGTTATGACTGATTCTAACTTTTCCTTCAAGGCTCAGGTGAAAAAAGTTTGTAACAGAATCAAATTCAATCTTTCAAATCTCAGATAGATCGGAAGTTGCAGGTCAACCAAGAAGATGAAACAACTAAAACAACTACAGACTTTTGAACAGATGAACATTTAAAATCCTTCATAAGAAATCTTTACATTTTCATCATTGCCTGATGTTACAGTGTGAGAAAGACGTTTGTCTACACAAGAACAACATTATACATCAGTATTGTATTGTGTGTTTGTGTCACATGTTTTAATTAGTACCTTATCATGTATAATGTCCTGTATAATATTTGTAACTCACCTTCATATTCTCCTTTCTTTTATTATTGCTCTGCATGAACTCAATAGCTTTGTAACTTTAAATCTTATATTCTTTTTTTTCAGGGTGACTTTGTAGCATCTTCGTAGCCTCTTGGCTAACTTATTAACGTACACTGTCCCTGTTAAATAAACAGATAAATAAACAAATAAAACAAGATGTGGGATTAGCGTAGATGTAGGAAACATCCTTCCATAGCAACTCTTCCATGTAATCTACATAACTAATCAGTTATGAAGGAACAGATGTAAATTTCTAACTAAGTGGTGAATTAATGTCGTTTCTTTCTGTAATATTTGTTATCAGATGTGGCGAAACTCTCTCCTGAAGCTGTCCGTGTTTTGGAAGGTTTTTTATGACATGTATCACCATTAAAACACTAATCTGACTATGATAAAAGTTTTAGATTGTTAAGTTTTCATTTGTATTTTGATACACAGAGTAACTCCAACGCTAGCTAACATGCTAATAATATTTCATTCCTGTATGATGTGAAATAAATCAGATGACGAGTGAAGAAGTAGAAATGTCAGAAGTCTTCCTCTCATGTATTTATGTTTTTGACATTTCTTTTGTCTGTAAATTGTTCTCATTAACGTCCTCTGAGCCTTTAATGACTCGTTAATGCTGCTCTGTGTTTTCTGCAGTCTGATGTCGATGCAGAAAACACCAAACAAGATGAGTCACGGGGGCCCACGAGGCTGCGGCGCTGATGAGCCTGCAGTGCAGCGTGGGTAATTAGGCAGCGCAGGGTAATCAATCATCACACTCCTTCCTCCTCCTCCTTCCTCCTCCTCCTCCGATCTTAAAGGAGGAGCGGAGCAGATTAGCAGCTGGGTGGGTCTTTAATGTTTCACAGTCAATCAAAGCAAAAACAGGTTTTCAGCTGAAAAACATCATTTTTCACCTGCCAGCTCTCATCAGATCAAACACCTGATCAATCACAATTTGACAGTTGATTTAATATCTTGTGACATCGGTTCATCTCTGAACGATTGATCGCCGTTTGAGGAAAGTGATTTGATTCACAACACAAATGATACACTGAAAAACACTTTAACTCTCAGCCGTGATCGATGCTCCGCTCGTTACTGCAGATTGATTCAAAACTGACAAATACATCCATTAAATTAACATTAAAATGCCACATTAGGCAGGAAATAGCAGTGATGTGCAGAATGTGCTCACTAGCAGGTTATAATATAAATATATTAATAAAGGAATCTGTATTTCTCTTCAGGAATTTTATATATGATGGGAAAAAAATTGTAAAGGTGAGTTCTGATAAAAGTGAATTTTAGACGCAAATTCGTCGGGACGTCTGCACGAGTTTCAGAAACGAGAGGAAAAAGTAGAAAAACTGGAGGGAAATAAAGAAACTGGAGTTCCTGGTGAGTTCTGAGGTTTCCAGCTAGTTTACAGCGACGTCTGTAAAAGCTGCAACAATTCAGCAGTGAAATTATTAATTGATTGATTGATTAATGAGACGAAGCAAACATTCGTTTCCTGTTTTGGTCCAAACACGTGTTCGCATTTTAATTTATCGCTCTTCATTTCATTGTAGCTTCCTGGAAAGAATTATTTAATCTGGCAGAGATTTACAGGGGAAATAAAGACTAAAATGTGAAACTTAATTTATTTGCATTAATAATAATTTTATTTATAGAGCGCTCTTCAAGATACTCAATGAGACGCACTGCTCGTTAGATTAGAGTCTAGTTAGTTGAGTTCATGAGTAGATGTTCATTTACAGAGAAGTTTGATTTGTTAAATAAAAAAACATTTAAAAAAATCAAAATAATTCAAATTCACCATGAGCAACCCCTTTGACATTTGTCAATTTAAAAATATATATTAGTGCAGCTTATTTAAAATAATAATAATTAACTTAAAAGGCTTTATGTATATGTAATGTAAAAAGTCGCTGTAATTTTTAGCAAACATGATGAAATGGAGTGTTTGTTTGGGGACTATTTTCAGCAGCGGATGAATCCATATTTGGTGCTCTGGTGAGTATTTCTGGCAGCAGTGTGTGTGTGACTGAAGCAAAACACACAGATAATATTTATTTACTCAGCAGAAACCAACCGAGAGCAACAGTCTCATTTCTGATGGTGCAAACACACAACCAAACAACCAGAGAACAAAACGTGTAAAAAGTGTAAAACCAACAATCTTACATCAAACATAAATACGACACAAACACAAGACAAATAACTTATAAAACACAAATGAAGGCAAAGAAAAAGACTAATATAAGTATGATTACACATGAATAAAACAGACACATTAAGAAAAACAGGAGCATTTATTCTATAAAACATCATCCAGCAGAATCTTAAAACTGGAGGGATTTTATTTTATCGAAGCTTATTCCACCAGAATCTGTATTCATACGCTGGATATCCAAGGTAATACATTCTGGTGATACGAGTACGGTATCCAATATTTCTAAGTCTTAAAAGTTGATAATAAATAAAATGGCAGCTTATTTAGGATGGCTTTATAAATAAAAAAGAGATTGTGTTGTTCCCTTCCAGTGGTAAATGATGCCCGCAGCACTTTCTCATAGAAGATACAATGACGGGCTCTAAAAGTGTCACCTGTAATAAATCGAAGAGCATCACAGGGCAGCAGCATGTAGATTACATCTGCCTGTACAACCTGCAAACTACGCTAACAGAGAGACACTGAATCTGCAGCAGAGGAATCAGATATATCAAGCTCTGGATACACACATGATACTTGTTAGTAGATCATTGTTGGTTTGAGACCCTTCTATACATTTACTCTATATAAATGGGGTATTTTGCCCTGAGTCAGGACTGATAAGGCAGCGTGCAGGTCTACAGTCGTGTTCTTCCTGCTGTCTGAGCTTCTTTAAAGTGTTTCTCCCTCAGGATGAAGAGGCAGAGTACAGTAATATCTCCCGTGGAGGCCGACCCGGCTCTGACAGGACTTTCTCCAATAGCACAGCGTGAGAAAAAAAGCTCTTCAGGGTCACGGTCGATTCATCACGGTGCTGAGGATACTGGTGAAAACATCGTCTCTGCTGGGACACTGAAAACCCCCACAGTGAACCGGTGGATGGGGATTAAAGAAGTGTAGAGAGAGAGAGGAAAGGTTTAGAAATGTAACATCAGTTTGTTTCCTTTATGCCAGGATCAGACATGTTAGCATGACTTAGTGAACAGACTCCAGCCAATCACAGCTCAGCGATCAGTTGTTATTTTCCCAAAGGCATTCTAATTATATTTCATGTTCTAAGTTATTTGATGATAACTTTAAAAAAGGGAGGAAACGTTTTTAGAGACATGAGGCGTCCTTTCCTCTGAAGCATCGTGTGCAGTGACGTCAGTTTCTGATGACGGCGGCGGCAGCCGCTGATCAGCTGATCAGCTGCCAGTCGGTTTTTAACAGCTGTGGCGACTGTTGATGCAGTTTGTGTCTGCACACACGTGCACCGTGCTGACACTAATAAAGGTGCAGTTATCACTACTAGAGCAGCTGTTTCCTGTTCAACAAACACCTGCACATGAATAAAAACCTGCTTTCTGTATTTCTACTGTGTGCTGATCAGACAAATGAACCGTTTCTTTCTTATTATATTATTGTATTTATTGATATTCTGATTGATTGATTGATTTTGAGGTTTTTATATCATTAAGTAGCTGCCCAGTAATTTTCCATATGTATTCAAATCCAAGAAGCTTCACATGTTGACTGAATGGATGATAAATGATGTAAAATATAAACAGACTCAGTCTCTGCTCGTCTGAATATGATGTTATCATGATAAAAGTTAATGAGGGACATAACAGATCATGAAAAGAAAAAAACTTTCTAATAAATGACGATGATTCTTTTGTTCAGACCTACAATTAACAGATTTTTAACTAGTTTGGTGCTTTCTTCCTTTCCTTATTCAACAGTGAGGTTTTTCAATTCAAGAGCATGGTTTATTGATCTCACAGTCAGATTTTGTAGTTCTTTCCCTCAAACGCTGCCCTCACACTCAAATAGCCTCTGCTTGCTTCGATTTGCTCTGTTTCTGCTCAAACCGTCTGCTTTCACTCAGATATATTGTTGCTGCTTCAGCTTCAGCTCTTCTCTTCACGCTCAGGCTCGTCAATCGTCTGCTCTCAGATTTCTGCGGTTCAGTCTGTTACTAACCTGAGTCTCTCGTCACCCTGCAGATGATTGATTAGAGTAACGATGAACACCTGGTGGACCTACATTACTGAAGCCACTGCTGCTGCTCCTCCTTTAACTTGTGAAATACACACATTTAAGCTGTTCTGTTAGTACACTTTTGTGAATTTCTACAGGGTAGTGTTGTCTCAAAACGTTAGCATTTGTGTTATCGTTCGTGCTACCAAATCATTACAGACTGCTAAATTAACCCAAAAAACATACTGATGGCTTATATCCGACAACAGTATAGTGGTGCTTAGTGCTAAAAAACACATGTATAATTTGTATAATGTGGCGATGTTCACCATAGTTACAACGTACTCGGCCGCCGTTTCCGGTTTGAAAAGCGGTCCCTCCCCTTCCTCTACGTAGCCAAGATGGCGGCCATTGAGGGCGAGAAGTGTCCATAGTTCCACACTCAACTTTTTGACTGTTTTGAGTGCACCATCCGGGTACTCACAGTGCACTGCGTTTTTCCATACTTCTCAGTGTGAACGCACTCATGCACTCAAAATGTTGAGTGTAAGTACAGAAGTATGAGATTTGAAACACATTTAGTCTTTTTGGAGTTTGGAACAAGCTTTAAATTAAAGAGGTCTCAGACTTGGTTTGTGGTATACAAGACGGCATCGTCAGCATAAATTGACGTTACAGTGCAGAGTTGGAAAATGTTATTTATGTAAAGAGTAAATAGCAGAAGGCTTTAGAAATACTGTTCTTCATCCTGTGGAGACTTTTAGTTTCTGTGAATAATATTTAACTGTCATAAGAGAAATGCTGTACAAAATGTTACAATGAATGCTGCTGTTTAGTCTTATATTTCAGCCTGTACAGTACATAATGGATATCAGAGGTTCTGTGGGCTACTTCTTCCTTCCTCCTCTATAGCATCACATGTTTTGGTATTCCTGAGTGCAGCTCTGGCTCATCAGAGGAGGTTAGATTGGTGATGTGTGTTTTCTGTCTTTGTACATGTTTATCCTGTCGGGAGCCCGATAACAGCAGCAGAATAATGGAGCCGGGCAGGCCTGCTGTATGAAGAGATAAGCTGCAGACGAGGGTTACGACAGAGGAGCCAAATGTCAGCCTGTCACGGCGCTGATGACTCACAGGGTGACAGAAGTGAGACATTTCACCACAGAGGAGGTGTGAAGGACGGAGGAGCGTCTGGATGTGCATCAGGGCGGATAATTAATCTCTCTGCAACGGCTGCACTTAAAGAAAATAAATGAAGCATGAATCACATGATTGTCTTTCTAAATGTTTTTTTTTGCTATTGTTAGTAATGTCGGAGCATCCTCTCCATCCATTCATTGTTTTTTTGACCACTTCATAAAGGAAATACACAGACAGCATGTGAGGCTGATGCTGTTCCTGCTCAGGTGTTTTCATGCCTTAAAATAGAAGCATTTATTCACATGAATCAGCTCAACTTTGACAGCAGCAGGATATGATGAGCAGATGTACAAACTATGGATCTGCACAAAACACATGCAAACCAAAGACTGTAAAAAAAATATGGACGCAGTCACCATGACATCACCAATTGGTTTGCGGACTGCCATTTTGAGGCCTCTAGTGTAGCAATTTCACCATCATTGCCATGTTTGGTTTTTGAAGCCATATTTGGACGAGAGGGTGGAGCTGACCATAGCGCTAGCTGCTAGCTTGGTTAGCACAGTGCATTTACAATCTATGGTTAACAGTGGTAATGCTAATGCTAATTTTTGCTAGCGAAAAACAGGCCTAAAACCATTAAAACAAAATGTACTCACCGGAATAACTGATCATCTGACTCATTGGTGGGTCTTTTATTACAACCAAACACTGAACAAGACTTTATATTACACTGGGAAATAGCAGCAGCTACGCAATGGTTACGTTACATAGACAACGTTGTTGCTGTGGTAGTGACTTGTCAATCACAATGTAGCCACGCTAAGAAAGCATACGCTGCTTTATTGTCTATTTTACTCTAAATGGAGCCATAATTTACAAAATGAACATCATGTTGTATTGAAGACAACTTGAAACTAGTGATTGAGACCATAAACTCATCAGGAAACAGTTTAATGAGGTAATAAATCAAGAGAGACGTAGAGTTATTTTCTCATAGACTTCCATACATACAGTCGCCCCCTGATGGCCATTAGATAGAATGCAGGTTTAAGGCACTAACGCATTGGCTTCATTTTTCAGCCCTGGAGATTGCCGCTTGATGCAAACGCCATGTCCCACACACAAAGTTGGTATAGTATTTATAAAAACAGGAAGTGCACAACTCATATGTTTTTATACAGTGATTTGAGGAGGTGGAGATGAAAATTAAAGGCGTTTTTGAGGTTACAAATGGAAGAGAACAGCTGCTTTAAAGCACCGACTGTGACGTGCAGTCAGACGTTCATCTACAATGAATGTTTGTATTAAAGAAATGGTAGATTTTTGTTATCTTTATGCCAAATATAACATTGCTGTGTGCTGGAAAAAAAGGCACTAAAGTCTTTGAGTCAATGGCTGAAAAGACATTTTGCATTAAGTTGCATTAAGACTTGAGCCTCATGGAAGATTTTTTAAAAGTTGGGACTTAAGTTTGACCAAACTGTACACCATCAGTAGTTCATTTTGTTTCCTTTATTGCCCAAATGAACATTAAAGCTGTTTTTCTTGCTGTAATCATTCCTCCTGTTCATACTGACCATTAGAAGATCCCTTCATAATGACCTTACAGTGGAAGTGATGGAGGACAAAATCCACAGTCCTCCTGTACAAAAATATATTTAAAAGTTTATCTGAAGCTAATATGAAGCTTCAACGTCCAAATGAGTCAAATCAAGTAGATATCTTTCAACGTTACAGTCTTTTTAGTGCCAAAGTTCCTCTTTTTGTTACTATACTTCCACCTGCAGCTCAACAGGGAAACACTGTCCGAGGAAACACAAAGAGGGAATTTGATGCTACAAAGACTGTTCATATGGACACCTGACTGTTGTTTTAAGACACACTGGAAAAATTGTGAAACTATCCTTTCAAAGCAAACTAAATATAAAGGTTAAAAAGAAGAAAATCAATACATGTTTGTGTTTTATATAACTTCTAGAACTGTGGTTACTAGTTGATCAACTTTAGACACATTTCTCTCTAAGTTCACTTCAGGACTTCTGAGCAGATTTGGTGAATGTTGCTTTTATGAGTGAAACTCGTCATTAGACAGAATAAATCTTGAACTTTTCATGACTAATTTCTGTCTTATTTAAATCAAACTGGCAGCAGTGTCACATGAACCTGAGCCTCTTACACACAGTCAAACACGCAGATGTTCAGGAAATCAAACTTCACAGCTCTTACAGCCTCCAGGTTTCAAGGTTTCCTGTTTTTGAGGCTGACAGAAGCTGACATGACATCATCTCTACCTCTGATATGTCTCAGAGGAGGAACAGTCTTCCTCCATCTTTCTCCTGTGAGTTCACAAAAAAAAAACCTGAGCAGAGTGTTGACTTGAGATGTGCAGATTATAGAATATTTCAGGAATATTTTAGGAGAAGTTAATAAGAAAAGTTTTAATGGTCTGATATGAGGAGGAATAAACAGAGATAGTGTCTCAGTCAAACTGGTTAATTAAAACAGCCTGTGTGGATCCTGGATGCACCGACTTTAACAGATGAAGTGAAATCCAGTCAGATCTCTCAGATTAAGGCTCATTTCTGGGGATTTATGTGAAGCTACGGCTGCAGATAAGAATAACTTCAATAAGCAGACAGTGTGAATTTGTGACAAGATGATGGTTTTAAAGTTTTAAAGTTTAAAAATGGTTTGCATTTGTACTGCACACACACACACACACACACACACTGGGTGATTTCTTCATTCGCTCACCTGCAGTAGTATTAATATTAATAGAGCTCTGTTTGAAGTTACAGTCCTCAGTGAACCACTGTACTACTAATGTGAGTTTTTCTTACGTCTGAAACAGAACCTGGAAGTTCTGGTTCCACTTCTGCTGCTTAGAGGCTCCGTCAGAGAACATGTGGACATGTTAAACATGACGATAGTTAATTCTGCTGCTGAATTAAACTGCATGTTACAAAACAAAAAAACATATCAGCAGACGGGAGCTAAAAGGAGGAAAAAAGTCATAATTTTTCATGGAAAAAAGTCAATATTTTGTGAAAAAATGTCCTGATATTTTTATATATTGAGAAAAAATTTTGTTTGAGAAAAAAAGTTGATATTTTGAGAACAAACTCTTGATCCAACAGGTTGCTTTGAATGTGAAATGTCGTTATGCTTGTAGGTTGAAGTACATGCTAGGGGTGTACTCGAATACAAATATATTATTCGGCAAAGTGCAAATAGTGGGGTTTCTTACAAATATTTGTTTCATACAAAAAAAATTATTTTCGGGAAGAAAAAAAAAAGTCAAATACCATCCATATATATAACCATATATCACTATCTCAGTGTCTCTCCTCTGCTCTGCTGTGACGTCTATCAGCAGGTCACATCAACCTGCTACATGACGCACATTTCCTTATTTGGACATCACTCCTGGAGCTACTGACACTTTAATTTTCTAAAATTAAAAGTGTAATAAAAACAAAAACAGTATTTTTAGGCTTCTTTCCACTTTTATTCGAATACAAATACAAATAATTTTGCTGCCTCAACAAATACAGATACTGGACTCTTTGCACATCCCTAGTACATGCACATACATACGTGCATGATTTAACATGTTGTCACAGTGCACAGATACTGTAACCTGCAGTTTATTACTCAGCGGTTCCTCCGCTGGTCTCCACTGGTTCATCCTCACTTAGTTTGACACCTTGTGATCATTTGGGACTCAAAACTCGAGGATGCTTCCCACTGAAGTTCAGGGAAAACTCTGTCTGGAGGAAACCAGGTCCCTGCTGGACTCCAGCTGGTGCTTCAACACACCCAGTGATCGACTCCTCGCAAAATAACAACCTTTTCTTGTGATGTTACAGCTTTTTCTCAAAATATTACAACTTTACTCTCTTAGTCTCTCTGCTAGCTACCGTTACAACCTCCTGTCTCAACCCTATTTTATCATATATTATCCAGTGAATTAAGTTTTTGACTAAGTGCACAGATCTGCTCAAATATTTCATCAGTCAGGACTCCTGACCTGGAAGAAAAAACCATCAATCATTCAGGGATTTTCTTCAGAAGTGGTTTGTAGTTTCTGCTCACTGATGAACTGACGGAGCTACATGTGAACCGTAGACTGATCTCGCCCTCCTTCTGGTCCCCAGAGACATCGACGCTTTGGAAGTCTCCACGTCCGATGTGATTGACGGGTGTGCTGATGGTGAGTTCGTCTCGTCCTGAATATCAAGATGCTCTCGACCTTCCGCGAGCGTCTCTCCGGCTATGTCAGACACATGGAAGGTGACAGGGCTCTCATATGTGTGTGTCTGGTTATGTTTTCTACAGATTCTTCAGTGTCGGGCTGAGTTTCAGTACAGCGATGAGTCTCGTAGCAGCTTCTTTGTTATGTAAAGCGTGACAGATACTTGTCTCGGTGTGTATCTGCTGGCTGGAGAGTGTTTCTTCCTTTAAAAGACTGTCTGGGTGAAGAGCCTCACGTTGCTCTGAAGGTCTGAGGCCCTCGGGAACGCCGTCGATTCAACAGCAGCGCTGTTCTTTCTCTGTTTGTGATGTTTAAACCTCCGTACTCCTGCCTCTCAGGACCCGACTGTACTGAATACACCTGTCGTGTGAAGGACTTTATTGATTTTCAAAGACAGATTGATCCAATACGCTGCTAATAATCAACTGTCTCTGCGGCTTCTGTGAAAGGTACCCTTGAGCTACTTTCTTTTTCTCAAATACACAAACTTTTTCTTGAGTTTCTCTCTCTCGCTGGAGAAAAACAAGACTGATTGAATTTTCAAGGGTGTGAAGCAAAAAAAAAAAAAGCTCCTCATAACTTTTACTCTCCAGAAGTTCTGCCAAGTCGACCTACTTGTTTCTTAAGGTGGAATTATTGGAAAAGTCAGCGCAGAGACAAGAAATAAACCCGAAAATCCTGCTGTTAGAAGAAAGGAACCCTAACTGTGGCACTATTTACTCCTTTCCTGAAACCTACAGAATTGGTCAAATGCAGAGGAATTTAATTTTTTACATTATTTTTGGCATTTTTCTTCTTTTTGACCCTTTGGATCTCTCTACTTCCTCTGCACTGAAGTCCTTGTCTCATTAAAGGCCTTTGTGGCGCCCACCTCTGCAGTGATTGTCCAGGTGTGTGAAGGTGTGGACGTAGGCAGGGTTTGATCTTTTCATTCAAGCTCTATTTTTTCATTCTTTTAGTCATTTTTTGCTTTTTTGCCACTGCTGCTTTGAGTGTAGATGTTAAAAATATGAAGAATGTTTGTACATGTTTATGTTTGTCTGGTTTGAGTTGGTTTTCCATGCGTCATTTAAGATAGAAAGTTGCATCTTAAGTGACAGAATATTCCAGACAGGCTCTGAATAAAGTCTGTTGCTAGTTTTCGGGGGAACTGTTATCATGTGTGTTTCTCCTCAAGCTGCTGGCTGCTAACAGCGCTGCAGGAATGAGCAGCTGCAGAGGAGCAACTGTAGCTGATCACAGGTGGCAATCAGACAGTTTATACTGTGTATCAAACATCTGGTAATTTCTTGGTTTGACTACAGTGAGACTTTTGTAATTTTTGGAGGGGCTCTACTAGCATCTAGCTCCCTGTTAGCACCATCTGTGGTTTGTTTAAAATGAAAATTCTCAGAATATCAAACATTCAGACTCACACACACCAGCACAAGTTTACATGATAAACATCCTCGATATTTCACCTTGTCATCTGGTTTCTTTCCTTTAGCAGACTTCACTTTCAGAGGAAAAGGACTCAGACGATGAGGATGAGGTTCAGGCTACACACACACACACACACACACACACACACACGCACACACACACACACACACACACACACACTGGCCTGTGTGTGTGTTTGTGCACCAGCTGCTGTTGTTGCTGACACAGAAGATGAGCGTCATTAGAATTTTAAAGCAGTTTGTATCAGTGTACAGTCAGTGTGTACAGGTGGCAGGGCTGAGGTTACCAATTGTCCTGTTACTGTCAGGATGACTCAACCACACTGACCCCCTCCACACACACACACACACACACACACACACACACACACACACACACACACATATTCCCAGCAGCATTTCTGCTCTATTTCCTCTGATACTTGTTTTGTTGTTGTGCAGGAACGCTGGACAGTACATGGCGTGCGAAGCCGCCATGTCACCCAAAGGTCACGGTGGCTGTCGGCATGTGAATCACCTTTTTTAGTTTTTTAAGCATCATCAGGATACAGACTCACTGCTCTGATGTCGTCGTCCTCCTCCTCCTCATTACCTTACTTAACATTTTCCAAAAACGTGTTTCATGTTGTTTGAGCTTCGGCACCAGATGTTATCTTTGCATTCTGGGAGATTTTCTTGGAATATTTTCAAAGCAAACTGGTGAATCTTCTGTTTAACAGTTCACAGTTCTATATCAGTGCACAGGGTATATGAGGCTGCAGGTAACCATAGCAACAAGTGTGCTGATGATTCCCACAATTACCTGTAAACTGAGTGGTGAAACTCAACTAACGACCCTGATAAACAACAACAGACTTTTATAGGTGTCACCAGTCACCTGTACACAATACCTCCACATCCCATAATATATCCTTTGTCTTTATTTATAAAAGGTTGTTTGGGAGTGATGCACCTCCAACATCTGGCTCTCGTTCCTGTTGAAGTTTGAATGAACTGATTGTTAGTCGCTTGGACTAAAGTGTCAGAATAATGTGATGTAATCACTCATATTAACTCTGACTGTTTAAACTGAGCAGCAACTTCCGGGGCTGTAAAATGAAGCCAATGCTGAAGTGCTAAAAACTGCAGTTCATTGAAAGACCACCTGAGGCTCCAAAAGTGAGTCAATCCCCAAAAACCTCCATGTTAACTTTACAGCATAAATAAACATGTTTACAGCCTGGTACAAAAAATGTTTTTCCTTTCCTGTCAACTATATGGGGGGTGAATTTTTTTTGTATAACTCACCCATGTACATTTTTTTAAGCCATAAAGTTATGTGTAATTAAGGATGTGGCTGCTTTGAGTGACGGGTCGCTAGCCGCTAGGTGGCTTGTTTCAGCGACCAGACTACATTCAGCCACCGCAGCTCCACCTCTTTGCCCATTTTGGATTAGCTGGGAGTTAATCGCCAAAGTGATCCACTCTGAGCTTCAAATCCGCTCTTGGGTGATGACACGGTGGCTATGTTCATATTTTTTTACATTCTATGGTTTCAACCTGCATTAAGTGACTTTTTGATGATATTTACTAGGGGTGCGCCCAAATACAAATACGTTATTTGGCAAAGCACAAATAGTGGGGGTTTTTTACGAATATTTTGTTTCATACAAATATTTTTAAAATTATTTGTTTTTGGGAAGATAAAAAACAGTCTCAGGTTCGTTGTGCTAACGTTAACCAGCGAGCTGGTATTTGATATTGTCTCTCCTCTGCTCCGCTGTTACGTCTATCAGCAGGTCTCAATGAGGGGAGTCACATCCACCTGCTACATGACGCATATTTCTTAATTTGGACATCACTTTAATTTTCGTCTTTAATTTTCTAAAATTATAAGCATAATAAAAACAAAAACAGGATTTTTAAGCCTCTTTTATTCGAATACAAATACAAATACAAATAATTTTGCTGCCTCAACAAATACAGATACAAATATTGGGCCCTCTGCACATCCCTAATATTTACTATGTACCTACACAATACATACTTACACATTGCCGATGCCACTATATGTTCTTTCTGTCCACTAGAGGGAGTTCCAACATTTCCAATTAACAGGTGATAACTTTCTTTCTAACTATTAAACTTAGGCACAAAATGAATAACATTAACCAAAATATAGATATTAAATAAGCTTTCATCGTACTAGATCATGGTTATTAAACTACACATTTAACTGAAATATAAATAAATCTGAGTCAGTATGCGTTTGTTTACATCAATACATGACGTGTTATTTCAGGATGCACTGTGAGGACAAATGATATGATGAGTAGAAGCTCTGTGTCTAAACCCCAAACTTTACTGTCGGCCTGCTTTTTTCAAATATTTCAATTTACTGACAGAAATCTAAAAACTTAACACACATCGCTCCGGAAATAGTCAGGAGTGGTGATCTCTGTGGATGCATTGCGTATTCTGCCATTTCTGATATTATAACGTTAGAGGTTAACGTTAGCACAACGAACCTGAGACTGTGATTCAATCAGACTCAGAAACTTTATTGTTCATCAGACCTGACAAAAGCATTTTGTTTCCACATGCGGGAAGGCCAAGGCGAGAAGGGTGAGATTTGCTAACGTTAGCTAACACATTTATATCTCTACGCAGGGCTACACGGTCCGCCAGCGTGTAAAAACTAGATAGAACTGTGTAAAAAAAAAACAACAATTTGTTTAAAAATGATTAAAATAAATACCTCATTGTACCAGATGCTATGCAACGCAGCAGTGCAATCTTATGTTTTTTTGTTAATTGCACATTAAATTAAGTCAATTAAATCAATGTGTATCCATGATGCTGTAGTTAAAACAATCTACTTAATTAATCCAGCACCAGTTAATATAGTCCACACTTCCAAACACCTGCGTAACTGTATTATCACTTGGCAACGGCTGGAAAACACAACCACATGCGTCACATCTGGGCCTGATGTGTTTGAGCCGTAAGTCTCACAGCTATATGAACATTTCAAAACCATTGCTGTCATTTTATCTGTTTGTTATTGGCTGACATGACTGCTCATGTAGAGCCAGAGTTGGTAAACAGTTTGCAGTTTCCTTGATGTGATTATGTCTAGTATGGACAGGGCTTCTCATAACATAAGTATGTGGGCATTTATGTTATATTTACTTTACATAAGTCTCTCTGAAGGGTAATGACTGTGTAAGAACCCCCCCCCCCCCCAACCATCCTCACTGGCTTTCCCTATTTCCATTTCAGGAAGGTGGCAACCGTAGTCACAATTACGTCTCTGACACAGCGGCTGAGACACAATTTTAGAAAAACAGATTAGATTTGTGAAGACATTCCTTCATGTTCCACTTATTACTGAACATATTAAATGTAGAAACATGATTTATATGTAAATCCTCATCGGATGAGCTGTACAGCTTCAAAACCAGCACTGAACGTCCACATGAACACACTGTGAACATCTTATAGTAAATATTGTCCTCACTTTATATGGCAGAGGTGAGAGGCAGGCTGATAAATATGCATTAGCATCTCCACCGCCTCCTCTGTATCTGTTTCCTCTGCGTATGTTTGTGTGTATGTGTGACCTAAACAGCAGGTGTGTGACAATCATTACAGGTGATAAATATTTAAATCCTCCTTCTGCCTCGACGGCTGCAGGGAAACATTTACTGCGGATGAGCACAGAAGCTATTTGCTTTACAAGCCTGAGTGCACCGCTCACTGAGATCCTGCACACAGGACGCGAGGTGTGCACAGGCAGGTGTGTGTGTGTGTGTGTGTGTGTACAGGGAGGCAGTTAAAAAGACAGGCAGATTTAATTATTCCCAGATTTAGACAAACTGCACAACAGCTGACTGAGACCTGCTCCTTGCATGTCAACCAATCTCAGAGTGATCTCAGAATTAGATTTCCAGGCAGGGACGCCTTTACTCCACACTGACCTTGAGAACACCTGCTTCTCTCTGTACGTGTGTGTGTGTGTGTGTGTGTGTGTGTGTGTGAGGGTGAAAGACAAACATGAAAGAGAGGCAGCGGGAGGGAGAGCCGTGTGTGCACTCGGACTCAAATCTCAAACTGAAATCTCTGTAGTATCATGCAAGTCAGTACGAGGAGTACAAGACAGTAATTAATCCAGTAAACATATATACAGAGTCCACAAGAGTGAAAAACATCAACAATAAATTAACAGTTTCCTGATATACTGTATTAGCAACACATTAGCCTCAGACAGCTAGCATAATGGCTGTGTATAAAAATGACTTTTTATGCTCAAAATGAGCTTATTTCTGTCTGCTTGGATTTGAAAATTCAGTTCAGCCAAATACTCTAATTATGACGTAACAGGCATGTCTGAAGTCTATTTCATATCAGCTGTCGCTGAGTATAAACATCAGAACACCGGCTAACTGTAGCTTCAGTTTGTGCCTCTTATACAGTCACACAAGCCTGATAAGAGGCGGCAGAGAGGCGACGTTGTGCTACTCAGAGAACCGTGGTTATGCAAATAACCCAAAGATTTATTCCTTTTCTGTGGCAGTAAACACCACATGGGCCCACTGATAACTAACTGTGTTATATTCAGAGCTTTACAACATATTCAGGGATGACGTTGGTAATGTTAACATGATAAACAGCAGGGCCATGGCTACATACTGACGCTCCCACACAGACACCAGAGAGCCTCTTATAGCAGAGCTGCTAGCTCAGACACAACACAGGTGCCACACAGAAACTTTTATAAAGGGCCATGAATGAGCTTCTAGTGACTGTCGAACACGGAGAGTCTAACAGCAGCTGCTCATGGCTGGTTAGCTCTGACTACCAGCTCTACATCTGTTCATGCTACACTGAGTGGTGGTCAGTTGATGTCTCCTGACACCACGACGTAACCACGATGCAGCACACACTAGCATTTCTCCTACTGGCCCCGCCTGCGAGCTCCCGCTCAGCCTATAGACTTTACATTGGGATGACATCACAGGGAAAACAGAAAAAGTCAATTATCACTGTCTGTGTTATGAATTCTTAATCCATGAAGGTTTTATATTTGTAAAACTTTCTCAGAGTCTAGAAAAGCAATTTTAATGTGTGTTTTGTCATCCCAATGTAAAGTCTATGGGCCAAACCGGGTCATCGCCATCTTCCACTTCCTCTAATACATCCATGCGATCGCTATTCACTGTTTCCAACCTCTAAAAACAGGAAGCACTGATGACTATCCAACCACTATCAACACAGTCAACATACACTCATAGACTGTATATAAAAGTGGGCGTAGCCACTGTGACATCACCCGTTGGTTTGTGGACTACCGTTCTGAAGCCTTGAGTTGACCATCTTGGTTTTTTGGAGCCAAGTGACCTTGTTTGGAAGACAAGATGGAGTTGAGGAGGAGCGAGTGACTGAGAACCCGAAGACACTATACACGCCCGTCTATACCGGCAACCTCACTGCTCCTGGCTCCGCCATGCGAAGTCACTGCTAACAAAGTTTGTTTCCATAATTCAAGGTAAACTTTCTAAGTAAGTGTGAAATAATCTTCGTACGTTCAGTTCCAGCCAGGGACCTTTGTCGTATGTTATACCCATCTCTGTCTCCCCTTGTTTCCTGTCTGCCTCTTTGCTATCCACTGTCCAATAAAGGCAAAAATGCAAATAACCACGTAACGTTATTGTAGCTGAAGTTACCATGTGTAAGTTAATGTTAAACTGTGTGCAATCACTTATGTTAAAACATATTCTAACACTGTGTTTTAAAATTGGTTTTGCAAATCTGAAGTTACGTTACCTAAGTTAGTGTTAATAGTAACAGCAAAATATAAAATGGGTTTTGCCAATGTCGGAACAATAACATTATTACAGTTTTGCTAACAGATCGGCAGATGGAAATTAGCTCATTTAACTAAGTTAACGTTACACCACAGAATACTGTTATTGTTTAATGTGTATTCTCCCAGTTAAATAAATGAAATGCAGTTAAACATTATGTGAGTTTGGGCCAATATTATTGTTCTTTGGTTAAATGTTTTGAGGCTGTTTTTTGCAGGTCCTGTTCATTTTATTGTTTATGACGGTGATGATGATTCTCTTTCTTTCAGAAAAAGTCATTTTAAAAGTTACTGAGTCCTGGGAACCATCATGGCGTGTGCACCCACACAATGCCACACAAGTGAGTAATAGTTACTTTCCTATTGCTATTTAGTGTAAAACAGTGCAGCAGACTTTTTTTTTTACAGCTAAACCAAAGGAATCTTTTTTTTTTTTTTAATAATTATGTGGAGCTCATCTAATGAGTGCTGTTTCTTTTGCCTTTTTCCCAACAATATGATATATTTCTGACTATTACAGTGTTTTTTTTCCATCCAGCCATGGTTTGGATCATTGAGGACAGTGACGTCTGGCGTGAGGCCGAGAGAGCTACAGAGACCATGCGGAACAACCTTGGTGTTGATGGTATCTGGGATATCCTTCTGGTATATGGGAATGACCTGGGAGGGATGTCTCAAACATCACCCTCGTTGCAGCAATGAAGGATCTGCACCACGTCCACCTGCAGTATCCAGGCATGACGATCATGCAGGTGGAAGGCTGGTGCCGATCTGGGGAAGATTGACGAGGCTCGCGGGTTTGCGACAGTGTTGTGGCTTCATATGTTCATTGTTTAAGTGGCAGCTTTGTACATCACCCTCACATAAGGTTTGACACTTCTGGGATATTTCTGCATGATATAGTTCATTTCACCATGAAGTGAAATGATATTTTTTAAACAGTTTTTCTGAATCCATTAAACTTCAGCAACGGTGAAATGTTCATGTTTGACAATTTGTTCGCTGTTGAAGTTTAGCCTTAATGGATTTTTTTAGCCCCAATGACAGCCCACAGTGTTTTACCTTATGTGATGAGTGTTATAAGTGCTCTTTCTTGTTTCCTACACCCTCTCCTATTCCCACTGTCTTACTCCTTTACTACCCCAGTCGTTAGGCAGCAACAATTCACTTCAATTTAGGGGTCCACTCAGTAAAAATTAGACAGAAACTAGTTGGAAATTAAGCTGGTAAGATGCACAGAAGTTAGGCAGAAATTACTTGGAAATTAGGCTGCAACAACTCACTTCAATTTAGGGGTCTGCTCAATAGAAATTAGACAGAAACTACTAGGAAATTAAGCTGCAGCATTGAGGTAAATGCTGGGGTAATTTTGGGGTTATTTCAACAAAATTTCAAATAACTTACTTGCTTATTATATCTACTTACCATGAGAGTTGAGACAAATTTTGAGGTAATTTCGGAGTAATTTCAAAGAAGTTACTTGCTAATTAAAATGAAATTTGCAGACCCATAAAATGAAGTGATTTTTTTTAGCCCCAGTCATAGCCAACAGTGTTATACCTTATGTGATGAGTGTTTTAAGTGCTCTTTCTTGTTTCCTACACCCTCTCCTATTCCCACTGTCTTACGCCTTTACCACCACAGTCTTACCACCCCAGGGTCTCTGCCCTCATGTTGGACATAGCTGTAACAAACTGTAAATAGTTTAAATAGTTAGAATTCATATAGTTCATAGTTCTCAATTATTATAGTTTATGTAAGTGTGCTGTTCCAAGAGTATTGTTTATGTAAAGAGAGGTTGTTACTGGGGCAAATTTACATTCTAATACTCTGTCAGGTTGACTTTTTGTCTCACAGAGTTTCACAGTGACCTGATTAAACCCAACAAACTTAAACTTAAGATGAAAAGACTTCAGAACAGCTTCTTCCCCAAAGCTGTGAGCCTGTTACATATAAACTCTCTGACACACAATGACTCATGATGAATAATGGGCTCCTGGACACCTTACCTCCATTACTTATGGACTGCAGCAATAGATTTTTCATCTGTGCATTAAAGCCAACCTACAGACTGTTGCGCTATGTTCACTTTAATTGTAAAAGCCGCTTTTATTCCTTCACCCAGACTGCTGCACCAAGCACTATAAGCTATATATGAAGTATTTCTTTTATACTGAGGTTTCTCATGTCTACCATTTCTACTGGAATTTATACGTTACTAAAAATGATGTTGCCATGGAGATTCAACTACCTCTTTTCATTATCCATACTTGAAGTTCACATTTATCTTGATCCAGTTTTTTAAGTATGTACACTTGATTGTAAATCGCTCAATACATTGTTTGATTCATCCATTTATTACATTCTGTTATAGATTTTTCTGGTGCTGTTGACGGATAATAAAATTGTTGAAATTAATGCAGTTTTAATGTGCAATAAACGTATTTATGAAGCTCTTGACCTGAGTGTGTTGATGGTTTTTATGATGCATGTCTGGTGTGAATTTTCACACAACCCACACCAAATGACTCCAAACCATTCGGTCCGATAACATTTGGAAAGTCTAGAAGAGCCGTAAAATTAACGGCCAAACGGCCAGCACAGGAACAGCACCATCGACATGAAATTAAATGTCCCTCAGACGTTCATTTATATGAAAAAGTTCTGCACTACAGCTTTAACAATAGCAACATGTACAGTATCGTAATCATACAAGAACACATTGATGGAGGTTTTACCAGACTTTGTAATTAATTACACGGCTATTTCTATGTTAGCTTTAATCAACAAAATAAATAATAGAAATGTTTATTAAATGTTGCCAGGATCAATAGATAGATATTAGAGTTTATGCTTTCCTTATGTGTCTCCTATGTAGTTATCAATTTTAATGACACTGAAAACACTAATTCACCAAAGTGTCCTGTTACATTCAATGTGAAGCACATGGTAAATCTGGAAAAAAAACCCACCATCACAGTAGCTGCTTCGAAATCTGTCAGATCTTCAGTAAACACTAAAGAGCTTGTAAGTGGTAACAGCAGTACACATTTATTACAGGAGCACTTCTAGTTGGCCCGGACAGCTGTTTCCTATTGAAGAGCCTTCTGATGTTAAATTGGGAAAAACTCTCACATGTGAACACACAGAGTGGACTCTAACAACAGCAGAAAAGAAGTCAAAAGGTGAGAAATTGAACTCTGAATACTAAGGACAGAGAACAATATACAAACTGTTAAAAAGCTTGTGTTAACCTTTCCTGCTTCAGCGTCCAGACCGTGGTCGGGAAGCACAGGGGAGACTTAGTTTACTGCTCCAGGGCCGAAGTCACCGCTAACTTCGGGGTTAACTCCCTCCACTTTATCAACAGGTAGCAAGCAAGAAACGGGAACTCAGCTTCAATCTTGAGGAGTTGCAGCATTTATTCTCTGTCAGAACAGCTCGAACTGTACATACACTGTACTATTACTGTCACAGCTAACTGCTAACTTAACTCTCTCTCTTACTGCTCCGGTCGCCCCTAACACAGTCACACACGCTCGCTCTCTCGCTCTCGCTCGACCACACACATGCGTCATGCGCACTTCCTATGCACTGTGGCTATTTCTTAAAGAGACTACGCCACTCGTATAACACTACCCCCACTCTGGATGGCATTACCCCATAATTCCACTCCAGCACAATGATACACATCAACATTTTTTTTTCTTTTACAGGTATACAGTCCTCATTTGTAAAGAGTCCATCTGAAAGGATCCAATGTAACCAGCATATTTACAGTCCATTGTAGGAGGGAACTAGCGACAGGTGCAGTTTCTCAGTGCAAATATGAACATGTAGCAGTCTTTCTTATAGGGTGCACACATCACAGCCTAGCATAATAAACTCTGGAAGAGACATTAATAACACTTACTACACAGGCATGAACTTATCTGAGCCCTAAACGGCGACCGGGAGCATATGAAACTAACTTCACTGCATAAAGGTGTTCCCTTAACAGAAAAATACAGTTGTATCACAGTGGATAATTATTATCAAACAAATACTCCTCAAGTTTCTTTTTTTTTATAAATGTAGTAAACATATGAAATAACAATTAGCTCCAACAGTAGCAAACAGTACATGACATTTCCCCTCATTCTTTTTCTCTTAACACTGGGAATTGTCCTTTAACCCTCGGAACTGTCCATCAACTGTCCTTAATGAGCCACCCACTCACCATACCTGGCCGGGGGCCTACGACGGCGGCTTGGTCTTCGATGACGACGACCCACCCCTCCACCCCCACTATCCTGAAAGTCCCTGGGGGAAGGAAAGTCCGGGTGAGGAAGGTTTGAGGGGGGGGAGGTAGCAGATGCAGGGGTGTGCCCTGCTGGATCTGGTGGAGTGCTGCCGGAGGTCTCCTCCGTGTCCGCGTTGGAGAAGAGGCCAGAGAGCTCCAGGTCTGGGTCTGCAGAATCCGCGTCCAAGGCTGGAGGTGACACCTCCACCGGTGCCCAGCCCTGAGCCTGCTCCATGGCCCAGGTGTTGTCCATCAGCTCGCGGCTGCGATAGGGCTTCAGCTGATCATGGTGAACCACTTTCACTTTGGTTCTTGGGCCTTTCTGGATGCGATACACTAGGTCATCCAGCTGCCCTAGGATGAAGAAGGGGCCTTCATATGATGGGAGGAACTTCCTGACTCTGTTCTTGGCCTTCTTTGTGCCCTTGATGAGATACCACACCGCATCTCCGACCTGATACTGTGTGCGGCAGCAGTTCTTATCATACTGCCTCTTTGCACGTTTCACAGATTCACCGAGTGCATCCCTGGCGATTTGATGCGCCAGCTCCAGCCGCTCACGGAGGCGTTGAACATACTCAGGAGCAGAGGGGGCGGTTTCAGAGTCAGGGGGCAAGCCAGTTACGAGGTCTACCGGCTCACTCACTTCCCGGCCAAACATCATGAAGTTGGGGGTGAATCCAGTGGAACTGTGCCTTGTCGCTCTGTAGGCCATGACAGCATAGGGGATCATGAGGTCCCAGTCCCAGTGACAGCGCTCTGCTGTTGTGGCCAAAATCTTTTGCAGGGTGGCATTAAACCTTTCTACTTGGCCATCAGACTGAGGTCGAAAGGGCGTGGTGTGTGTTTTCTCGATACCGAACAGTGTGCACATTTTCTGGAACACTTCTGACTCAAAGTTCCGACCCTGGTCGCTGTGCAACATCTGTGGTGCCCCATAGCGACACACCCACTCAGAGGCCAGCACTTCAGCCACAGTTACTGCCTGGTCATTGGGTAAGGGGAAGGCTTCCACCCATTTTGTGAAATAGTCCTGTATCACGAGCACATAACGGTTCTTGCGCTCTGTCTCATTCAGTGGCCCCATAATGTCCAAGGCGACACGCTCCATTGGGGCTCCCACCCTGACGGTTCCCATGGGGGCCTGTGGTGCCTTAAGGGGCCTGGCTTTGGACGCACAGCTGGTACAAGTGTGGCACCAGAGTGCAACATCCTCTCTCATTCGGTACCAGTAGTATCGAGTCTGCAGCCGTGCCACAGTGCGCTCCACACCAAAATGTCCACCAACTGGTCCCTCATGCATCTGCCGCATGACGTCAGGCCGGAAGGTGCGTGGCAGCACCGCCTGTGGATAGTACTGGGTGTCATCCAAACAATAGAACCGCCTGACTAGTATTCCATCTCGGACGTAGAGCCGCTTCCACTGGCTCCAATAGGCCTTTGTGGCTGGACTGTGTGGGGAGACTGTATTCCATGAGGGACGCTCGCCACTGGCCTCCCTCCATGCCCTGATAGGCGCAATGTCTGGGTCAGCCTCCTGGGCCTGTTGCAGCTCTTCCAGGGACCAGCCAGGAAACAGTGCAGTCTCCCTGGTCCTAGTGAGATAGATTCTCTCAGGGGGCTTTAAATTGTCCATGTCTGTGTGTAAGGTTTCCTCTACCCCCACTGGAGTCACTGTTGTCACGGCTGGATGTCTCTCTACCCCCACTGGACTCTGCACCGCCTGGTTGATGTCAGAGTCCAACTCACACTGCACAGCTTGGTGCCTGAGGTTTGCTGGAAGAGGGGCGGGGCCCGGCAGTTTACATGGACAGTTCTGGCGACACGGCTTCCTGGAGAGGCTGTCTGCGTTGTTGTGCAGCCGGCCAGGGCGATGGATGATCTCAAAGTCGTACTCGCCGAGTCTCTCCAGCCATCTGGCGAGCTGTCCTTCTGGCTCCTTCATTTTCGTCAGCCACCGGAGACTGCTATGGTCAGTGCGCACGATGAAAGGACGCCCCAGGAGGTACTGCCGGAAATGTGACGTGAACTCCACCACAGCCAGAAGTTCCCGCCGTGTGGTACAGTAGTTCTGTTCAGCTTTAGACAGTTTGCGACTCCCATAGGCCAGCACACGCTCCCTGCCCTGCTGGACTTGTGACAGAACGGCACCGATGCCAACATCGCTTGCATCAGTGTCCAGTATCATGCTACCCTGGTCTAATGGGTAACCCAGGACTGGTGTGGTGGTTAGCAGGTGCTTAAGTCTGTCGAACGCCTCCTGGCATTCAGTTGTCCACTGGAAACGGGCGTACTTCTTGGTCAGGGCATGGAGGGGCTCTGCCACAGTAGCAAAGTCTTTTACAAATCGGCGATAGTATGATGCCAGGCCGATGAACTGACGAATCTCTTGGATGGACTTTGGTGTGGGCCACTCCTGCACCTTCTGGACTTTGGAGGGGTCAGTAACAACACCATCTGCCGAGACGATATGACCCAGGTAGGCTACTTGACGACGGAAGAGGCAGCATTTAGCAGGTTTGAGTTTCAGGTTAGCTTGGTGCAGCCTGTGGAAAACCTGGCCAAGTCGCTGCAACATTTCTGGCACATCCCGGCCCAGCACAATGATGTCGTCCAAGTAGACTAGACAGGTCTCCCACTGCATACCGGCTAAGACACGGTCCATCAGCCGTTGGAATGTCGCCGGAGCATTGCACAGTCCGAATGGCATGACATTCCATTCAAAGAGTCCACTCCTGGTGCAGAAGGCTGCCGCTCGGCGAGCTCTGGGGGTCAGTTCAACCTGCCAGTAGCCAGAGGCAAGATCAAGCGTACTGAACCATCTGGCAGTGGAGAGAGTGTCAAGGGTGTCTTGGATGCGGGGCAGTGGGTAAGCATCTTTAACGGTACAGTCATTTAGGGCCCTGTAGTCTATGCAGAGGCGGTACGTCCCGTCTTTTTTACGTACCATCACTATGGGTGAAGCCCAACTGCTGTGGCTACGACGGGCCAGTCCAGCCTCCAGGCTCTGCTGTATTTGTTGGTCAGCATCCTGTAGTTTCTCCCCCGCCATCCGGCGCGGTGGCTGCTTAACTGGGACACCTGGCCGAGTCACAATGTCGTGCTGCACCAGGGACGTGCGGCCAAGGTCGCTGGGTCCAGTTGAGAACACACTGTCATAGGTGCACAGCAGCTGAGCTAGCTGGAGCTGCTCCTCTTTGCTGAGCTCGGCTGAACTCTGGTTGTAAAGCTCCTGCAGGTGCTGGGGAACGGTGGGATGTTCTGGCTGCTCTGGCTTGGCTGTGGTGGTGTCAGGCTGCAGGGCTTTTGCAGGTTGGAGGAACCCTGCGATGGCCCCCTTTTTGAGGGTTACAGCTGTATTGCCCGGATTAAAGATGCGTAGGGGTACAGCCTTAAAGGGGTGTGACTCCACCAGGACACGGGCAACTAGCACTCTATGTTTCTCAACAAAACCTTTGGTGGGGCTTAGCATCATCTCCCCCTTTACAGGTTCTCTAATGCGGGTCTGGCCTCTTACCACATACTCCCGCCCAGCCTCCAGTACCACAGTCCGGGCCACTCTCACTGCATGTGTCTTTGGTTTGCTTAGGGTGTGGAAGTATGGCACTTCCTCACCAAACAGTACAATGCGGTGGTTTCCAAAGTCCAGGCGTGCTTGGGCTTGGGTGAGAAAAGGGTGGCCCAGGAGGGCCTCGTCACTGGCAATGTCAGCAACCAGGAAATGCACGCTCACCTGCCGGTTATTGATCTGAACAGGGATGTGGGCCTCCCCCATCACAGGAACGTCTCCGGGCCCAACACCTAGCAGAGTCTTTACAACTGACGGCTGAAGTGGGGGACGGGCATCTGGGTGAATAGCATTATAATGGTGCAGAGGCAACACACTTTTCCGTGCTCCACTGTCTAGAACAGCACAGACATCCAGTTCATGCACTAGCATATGAATGCTCATTTCTTGATCATGGGTTTTAAGATGAAGCACAGTGGGCTCTGGGCAATCATGGGTGGCTGCTGGGGCTTGAATTCTGGTCATTTTCTTAGGGGAGGGGCAATTTCTTTTCATGTGGCCAATCCCAGAGCATTTATGACAACGAATATCCTCCCACTTAATATCCTTGCTGCTTTTCTGTGGAGTCGATGTGCGGTGGAAGTCCAAGGTTTTTGGCTTATAACTGACAGCTGGGGTGGCCACAACAGTCTCTGCTTCCTCTCCCTCAGTTCCTTCTCTAACCACAGCAGCACGGGACCTCCGTTCTGGTGTATTGTATGCCACTGATTGCATGAGGCTGGTGACCCGCGACACCGCCTGCTTGGTGGTTTCGTGGCGGCGTGCAATGTCATAAGCTTGGGCTAGTGTGCGGGGTCGCTGTTCTAATAGTTTCTGTACAATCTCTGCATCCCCTACAGCATTTGTAAAAACTTCAACGCCTATGGCGTCCTGCTCATTATCAGTCTTGTCACTGTAGGCTACTGACACTTGCTCATATATGTCATCCCTCAACACATGAAGAGCTTCACCTGGTTTGCGGACCCGCTGTCTCAGTTCAATGGCCACGGCAGCAGCGTGCTCTGAACAGGGGCCATAAGCAGTCTCCATCTCCTCCACCAGACGGCTGTAGTCCCACTGAGAAGACCGTGGATTTCTGTGGATTATTGCCCCTGCTGCACCCACCAGACAGAACTTAAGCTGAACAGCCATAGTCTTTTTGGACCAGTAATTTGCTTTAGCACAACTCTCAAACCGGTGAATGAACTCTTTCCATGGAGTGGTGCCATCATACTGACCAGGACGTAAGGTGGGGACTCTCTCCTTGTGATCATAGTCATCCTCACTTTCAGATGAAGGTTCATAGTATGTAGGACTGGGCTGGTGTGCACGTGACTTGGGCCGCTCACATTTGGGGAAGGAGTGCTTTAACTGCACAGTTTGATTATTGCCCTGCTCAAATGAATGTCCATAGTTAGTGTCTTTGAGTGAACAGCAGCAAGGGGTGTGCAACTGTGGGTATGTTGGGAGTGAAGAGTAACAGGGGACTGGTGTGCTCTGAGCAAAACTCCCTGGATGGGCTGATGCAAAGGGGTTTGCACTGGGTGTTGCAGTGGCCGCAGCTGATGGCAAAACTGTGCTGTATAGCTGTAATGGCTGAACATGGGCATGGTGATTGAGCACATGGGGGTACGAGTCTTTGCTTTTTGTGTCTGCCCCACAGTCTTGGAAGCAGTAACTTTCCCCGTCGGCATCAACAAAGGGATTAGTGCTCGCTAACTTTAGCCGAGCTGGCACATAAGATGTCTCACTCGTTTGCTGTTTCACTGTAACAGTCTCACTTTCACATAGAAAGGGGTTATAATGTCCATTATTTCCGTTCCTTTTACTCACATAGTCCGTTTTTATTTCCATTTCACTCACTGCAGTCAGTGACATGAACGGGTTGGAGTGACTGGTTACGTTTCCAGACTGATTATGCCTGTTATTGGCCGCGGTGCGCTGGTTAGCTGCCGCCATCTTAGCTTAGCTTCTTAGTCAGGCGGGGAAACACAGGAACTTTTGCGGACTTTTCCGGTTTATTTCACCGTTTTGCTCACCACTGTTGCTGCTTATCCTGTCGTCAGAGGGTCCCTTCGTGGTCGCCAGTGTTAACCTTTCCTGCTTCAGCGTCCAGACCGTGGTCGGGAAGCACAGGGGAGACTTAGTTTACTGCTCCAGGGCCGAAGTCACCGCTAACTTCGGGGTTAACTCCCTCCACTTTATCAACAGGTAGCAAGCAAGAAACGGGAACTCAGCTTCAATCTTGAGGAGTTGCAGCATTTATTCTCTGTCAGAACAGCTCGAACTGTACATACACTGTACTATTACTGTCACAGCTAACTGCTAACTTAACTCTCTCTCTTACTGCTCCGGTCGCCCCTAACACAGTCACACACGCTCGCTCTCTCGCTCTCGCTCGACCACACACATGCGTCATGCGCACTTCCTATGCACTGTGGCTATTTCTTAAAGAGACTACGCCACTCGTATAACACTTGTCTGTGCTTCCATCGGAGGAACTGGAAGTGGTTTTCTGACATCATCATCATCAGAGTCATGTGAGAACTGAAGATGTCGTCCATACAATCTCCTTTCTCCACAACCAGATGAACGGCACCAAACACGCTGCTTCATACGTGAAGTCTGCCTTCTGTTGGCACCAGTCATTCAGTTTTCAAAGTCTGGAAACCTTTCAAATTACAGTAAAAGACAAACAAGTTAGGACAAAGTTTTAATTTTGAAAAGAATTTTAAATGTAGTTTTAGTCGCTCACTTGAAATTGTAGTTGGTTTAAAGTCACATTTTAGTCTTTTTTTTTGTTTTGTTTTAGTCTAGATTTAGTCAGGGAAACTAAGTTTTAAATTTAGTCTAATTTTCGGTGATGTTTTAGTCATAATTTCCTCCGACAGATTCATGATACTGTAATGGATTTTGCTGAAGGATGTTTCTCCTGGCTGTTAAAAATCCACTAGAAGTGAGCGTACCTTTAATTATGTTATTTAGCCATAAGGGCTGAGAATTTTACCTGGATTCACAAGATCACACAAGAATCCATCTTGTCAGGCTTCAAGTTGTAGAGAGATGAGAGCCAGGGACCTGGAATGAGTGCCAGGTCACTGTGACACCAAACATGTCAGTCCCCCAAACCAAAACAGGAGACATCTGGAATGGCAAAGTGCCACACACACACACGGTGCAGAGACGCCCACTCACACTTGGTCAAAGTCCAAATAGAAGTGAAATTGAGAAATAAAATCTTCTTTAGAATTTAGGATAGCCAAAAAGTCTGGTAAACAGGATGAGACTTGTCAGTTATGAGTTTGTGGTGGTTCGGACCAATCCAGCTGCCTCGCAAGGTAAAGTTTATACAGACATAGATAGATGTTGACAGACAGATGGTTCATCCAATCACCTGCCAGGTATTTTTTGAAAGTGTCTGCCCTTTTCCAAACAGTTTACAAGGATTGTTCTGTGTAACAAACCATCTGCTGCGTCAGTTTAATGAGCATGTGTTTCATATAAAAATGAAACCCTGAAGTTTGTTGGAAAAAATGTAATACAATCATGTTTCCTTCACAGGTCGTATTTATTTTCTGCATATATCTACAACACATACTTGTTCTTTCTCCTCATTTCATTTTTTTTAATTAGGGCATCAAAACAGCCATCAAATTTAAATGTAAGCCCATTTGGATTGTTATTATCAGGGCATCAAAATATCTATCAAACACCCATTTAACTGTGTGTTTTCACAATTTACAATAATCCTGCTTCAAAAATAGAAAGTACATAAAACTGTATAAAAAAGATGAGCTAATTACAGTTAAATTGCTCCTGTTAAGTGGTCGATTATGTGGTTGGAAGGGGTTTGCATAAATTAATATGAAATGCATAAATTAATCAGATGTTTAGGACTCTGTGTGTGTGTGTGTGTGTGTGTGTGTGTGTGTGTGTGTGTGTGTGCGCACGTCGCTTATATACGGGGGGACATGACCAGCATGAAACTGTGGCGGGGCAGATAAATGATTGCTTTGAGGCGGCTACTGTCATCTCAGTCGTCCTTCCCCTGAAGAACCGACTATTTCATCTCATCTTTACTCATCAGGACATAATGAACAGACGTTTCACCATAATTTTTGTTGTCAATATTTGTTCATTTATGTCGTTTTTACAATTTAGTCATGACAATAAAAGATCATCAACAATCAAAATTTTCATTGACAAAATGAACTCATGAGTTTTAACATGTGACATGAATCCAAAAGCACCTTTTGTGTTTGATCCTCTGGATGGACAAAATGGAGTCTCATATTTGTGATGTTAACTGTGACACCAAAGTTGTGGATCATGGCGAAAGTTTTGCGATGGTCCATCACATGTCAGCGAAACAACCTGAACTCTGATAGCATGAAAGCATGAAGGTGATGAAGGCTCTTTTGGATCATGTTCGACCTCTCTGCTCCAGTCAGGCTGCTGATGAGGAAGTAGGTAGAGAGGATCTTCCAAGACTCATTGCTGGCTACAGCCATGACGACCGTTGCCTGTGTGGCTGCTGTGTTTTCTGTTTCAACAGCACCGATGTCGACGTACAATCATCCATCATCAATGAGCAGATAGTTTCATTTCCCTCTTTCCTCCTCTCAGAGACATGACTTCAGAGCTGTGAAAGATGAGACAGTAAATCTAGGATCTGCTGACCATTTATGAATAGTTTGTGGATGTGGCAAAGCAAAGCTGAACTTCTCCTTGACAAAGTCATAATCCTTTGGAGTCACAAACTGTTTTAGTTCTTCAAAAAATGTTGCTGACTTCTTTTGAAATTTATTCAGAATTTCTCTAAAAATAAAGTAAAACTAAATCATTTATAGAATCCAGAAGAGCAGCACGTTCATTTGAGATTAGCAAACTTTTTCTGAAGAACCTTTTGTCAGATCTTTCAAGGACAACAGTCTTGATTTTATTCTCCTTGTCCACTGACACTTCAGCGAGCTGCAACGAGCTGATCCTGAACTGCATTTGCTTTACATTTGAGTGTTCTGGGAGACTCAGAAATGACGTAGCTGTCACAGAGATCTGCTGTTGTGTTATACAGAGGCAGTCATGATCATGTATAATAGTTTGTGAGTCTCGGTTTGTGGTTCACTCAGTTATGTCATCAGCGACGACCTCATCAACATGGACATCAATCATTACAGTGTCATCATGAAGGACGCCGTCAATGACACTGGTCTCCTCAGCAGTCTCTTGCATCACAACGGCTTTGTTATGATCATCTACCACTATCTCCATGGTCAATGTTAGTAACGGCCTCATTATCCAACACAAAACACAAAGGTCCAACAGGTCCAGATCCCCTGTGAGGCTGAGTGAGAACATGTGTGAAGAACATGAAGGAACAGAAGGAGAAACCGACTGTCACTGTGACCTTGATAGTTTCTTTCTTTTTCAATAAATGTGGTGGGAATTTGAAAACGGTCTGAACAGCAGCGTCCTTCGCCCTCCTCTTGCCCTGAAGGAAAATACAGAAAACATTAGTAGGTAGATTGTGAAACATATCATAGGATTTTTGTTTTCCTTTACAATTTATGGTGTATTTTGTGATTGAAGTACAGACATTTTAAGGGTAAATATTCAAATACTCGAAGAGAAAAACGAAAATTTGCCAAACATTTATAAAAAAAGGAAAAAAAGCATTCACATTCTGCAGGAGCATTGAAATAATAATGAAATTTTTACTTGCATGTGCACCAAAATTTGGCAGTTGTAATGAAAACTGTGTTGATGGTAAAAAATGAAAACAGTGACATCATAATCGAAAACATCATGAAGAGTGACTGATGATTTCATTAAATGTTGCTTCTCACACATTCAGATACATTTTTACTGTAAAGTTTCCCCATGTTTCAGCCACTTTCACCACCAACTATTGTTACATTTAGAAGATTTACTGTGTAATTAGTCATAAAATGTATCTGTCAACCTTCTTGCTTGTGAAGAACTGATCCTCCTCAAAGTGAACAGATGGGTTCCAGTTCATCAACTGTTGCTTCAGCCTGTCATCATCTCGTAACTGGGCGCTCTGGATGCTCGCCGCCAGCCCTCTAGCAGTCGTCGGCAGGGGGGCGGGGCTTCAAGCAGAGCTGGTTGTGGAAAATATCAAGTTTGTAGTAGAGCCATTCGGCCAAATCATTTACCAGACATCCCTACTATCACTGACACTTTCTTCCATAGGTTTATGTCACAGTAAACAAACAACGACAAATCGTAGAGCTCCGAGAGACCACAATGATCAATTTCTCTTCCATTGTCAATATGAAATGGAACAGATGTTTGCAAGGAACGATCTGCAGTTGGTTGCTGCTTCACCAGCATCGCCGCTGATTTGCATTAAGTCAAACTCTGCTCAACTTCATCTCGTCGCTCTTGGCGCCGGCATCTCGCTGCTCACCGCTGCCAAAGCATCTGAAGCCCTTCGTCGCCAGCTTTCATAGAAAATAAATGACTGCCAGCTGCTTTTGTTGCTCAGGAATCTTTGGGTGTGAGTGCACAGTAAAGGAGTAAAGTGTTTACGGTTGTGCATCCAGACTCTACATCCCAGAATGATTTATATATATATTAACAGTTTAATAAGGCACCGCATCTGCAACGTGCATCTGCAATGAAAGTGAGAATTGTTTATGTTAATGTTTATTTATTTAAGAAGGGACAATGCACATTAATGAACATGCCAGATTTAGCCATACAGACTCATTTTCATCTGCAGTCCCTGGCAGGTTGATGGCTCTTAAAAGCATTAAAAGAAAACATACAAAAGCAGATCAGCACAAACAAATTATGCAAGAATTATTAGACGACAAGCTGCGATTAGCACATAAGAGCACATTAAAGCAGAGATAAAGACCCTGACAGCCAGCGATCCAACATAACAACACACAGCACAGCATAAACATGTTAACGCCTCAATATCAGAATACTTATAGCAGCACATGAAGCGACTGACAAGTATTAAGACAGAAGTTATATCAAACACTCAATATGACAACACACAGCCGGTGGAGGCGCCTCCTGCTGGCCGTAAGAAGGAATGCAGGAATGCAGTTTTCTACCTGCTGCTTCGGTGTTATCTAGTTGTTAGATTATTGCCATTAAAAAGAGTCTCAGAGATTTAATAACACAATTTCTGAAAAAATGAGAGACGTCGGCAGTGATTCAGAGAGTTCAGGGTCCAGATGCATAAACGATGCGTACGTACAAAAACATGCATACGCCATTTCCAGTACATAAACTGATATTCATAAACACAGAATGTGAGAGATGTGCATTCTTCAGAGCAGGTGCACACATGTTTTTCTAAAGTGATGAGATGGAGATTAAATAATATAAAGAAGTGAAACCTATCAGTAAAACATTGTTTGACAACCAGCTACACTGATTGTGTGATTGTGTTTTACATAGATTTGTAAAATACCAATCAAAGGCCACATTAATAAATGTATCTTGATTAATTACTTTTATGTGATTCATTTTATTCTTTTAATTTACACAGGAGTTAACATTTTATTTTGCTGTTGTTGATGTTTCTTTTTATTTTATCTTTAGTTGTATGAGCCACAAACTAATCATTGATGACATTTCTGAGATATCACTGCTGATGATGGTTTACATGGACGCCATTCTTCCATTGGAGAACCTCGCCGGTGCAACAACACGTCTTCTTTCCTGTTTGTTTCATCGACAGCTGTACAGACTGTTATTGATATGAAAACAGCTGATTAAAGGCGTCTTCAGCCATCTATGGGTCATTGTGGGAGTGGAAATGAGGCTTGTGTACCCAGTTCCTCAATGACTGAGATTTATAAAACAAACCATGCGGCTTTATGAATCTGATGAAGAGAATGTGTATACATATTTCTGGCTTTTATCATTCGGCTCCTGGTTTTTCAGTGGAAGAAAAGTGTTGCTGAAACCAGAAAACTGATGATCTGTGTTTGCTTCAAGCTGTGTGTGTTTCTGTGATCCTGGACTTCAGAGCTTTTTAATTTCTTCTACCAACACAGCAGCAGCAGCAGCAGCATCAAAAAGAACCAAACAAAAAAAAAAAAGTAAATAAATAGAGAAGATCCACTCATGGAACCCTCTCTCTAATTCAAACAGAGCATTCTGCCTGTTTGAACGTCGTCTACGCTCCTTCACTAACACAACAGATGTTGAAGCTCTAACTCAACAATAACTCGCTTCTTAAACTAATGATCTGTGCTGAGATAAATAGATGATGAGTTCAAAACAAGCAGGAGATGAAGAAGAAGCGTCGTAGCGAGCGGAATAAAAAGTTTTGTCTCTCTTGGCAGTCGACCATATGTTCACTCACACTTTAAACGCAATATCGTCTCGGTTGGAGTTCTGGGAACATATAATGATTTAAGACGCGCTGAGCCGAAAAACTGAAATGAAAGTGGCGACAGATCTCTCACCTTTCAATTTCAGTCACTTTAATCATGAATATGAACGTTTGCAATGGTTTCTTCCGTTTGGCTTCAGCAGCAGGAGACAGAATGATGCAATCAGTCGGTGATGCACATATCAAAAATCAATGCATATTCCCCCCTATGGAAACACTAATCCACAGTTTAGCTCACATCAAGAAGGTAAATGGAGTTAGGACGCGCTAACACAGCAAGACGGCGGCTCTTAATCCAATGTACATGAAGGGGAACAGAACCGTACTGTCTGTAATGAGCAATAACGCTGTAACCACTGATGAAATCCTGCTCTGGTTCTGCTCTGCAACAACAGGTATTGTTTAAACCCAATGAGAGGATATTGATTCTGGACTGTTTTCTCTGTCTGAAAGTGAGTTTCTCTGTTGGTTTATTTATTTGTTTTTTTCAGGAATGAAAAGGGAAAAGAAAGAAATACTTCAGAAATCATTGTCTCCACCGTCCTCGTCTGGCAAAGGAAATGTGTTTAATCTCCATCAGCTGCTGATCAGACAGCAGCAGGTGGTCCTGATGCTGCGGTTTACATTTTAATTTCATCTTTTCACAGTTTGTAAGTGTCAGCGTTTTGTTTTTTTGTGACGTTGCATCTCGTGCAGATTTTCCACCTCAGCGTGTTTCCAGATGTTCTGTGTGTGTAATAATTTGAATGAAGCCTTTTGTCTTCAGCTGTACTTGTGTACAATTTTGAGGTAATTACACTTTACCTGAGTATTTCCATTTCATGTTACTTTTACCACTTTGTACTACTCTACTACATTTATTTTAAAGTTATAGTGATCAGATCAATATTTTATACATAAAACACATGATCAGTTTATAAAATATGCATTGTTATAGATTGATGTAAGATGTTAAAATTAGCAAATTAGCTCTACCTTGAAAACGCTGCTTACATGAATTATTCTGTATTAATATTCCAATAATATATATATGATACATAAAATACTCTCAATCACACTCTAATAACACTCTAAATAAGTCCTTTTACTTTTGACGCCTAAAGTTCATTTTACTGCCAATACTTACTATACTGTACTTTTACTTGAATGCATGACTTGTACTTCTAATGAGTATTTTTGTCAATGTGATATTTATACTTCAGGACTATTTTAAATCCTCCTCCAGTCAAAATTGTGTTTTTCTTCTTGTTCCTTCAGTTAAATGCTTGCGTACGTCTAACCCATAAGAACCCACAGTGACACAGGTGTCACCAACCCTTTCAATGTTCTGGAAAATTCCTCATACAGCTTTATTTATCCTGGATTTTAACTCATGAAGTCCCTAAGTGACATCTACTGAACATCCTGGTGTAGTCATGTGACAATGTGTGAATCTGTGAACCCATGACATCACTTCCAAAATGGCGGCGGTGTGCCTGGTCAGCAAATGTGACAGAACTAGCTAATTTTAAAAAGCTTGTTTTTTTGTTACTAACGGTAGGTTTCAACCCATTTAACAATTCTGATGCTTTAATAAGACGTCCTGTATTACATTTAACCTGTTCTGACCACATTTCTTGAAAAAACTGATATAAAACAAGTTGGGGAAATATCGTTATGACATATATGTTACATTACAGATCTTTGACACTGAAGGTAGAGGAATTCAGAAATGTGTTCTTTGTGGTCCATTTGGTCTGTTTTATGTTCCCCATAATTTTCCTTTAAGGAGAAATGGGTTTTTATGGGTTAAGTCGTTTCTGTGCAGATTCATCTGCTGGTGGAGGAAAGTTTCTCTCATTGAAAATCCAATTTTAAGTGGCGAGCTGATTTATTTATGACGTCACATATGTGTGATGTGGAAGCTTGAAGCATCCAGAGCACAAACACTGAGATCAACTTCACAGTGAAGGAGGAAACATCTGGTGTCCAGCAGTTAAACTTCTGACATGAAACATATTTGCATATTGAGAGAAGGAATAAATGGTCATTTTAAGGATTTAAACAAGATAATTGAGAAACCAATTGTGGAGAAACCATATCAGACACAAATTATTACTGAAAGTAGAGTATTTCATTTACATTTTAACCCTCCTGTTGTACTCGGGTCAATTTTGACCCAGGAGGACAACAGGTGTCATAGTTAAGATCAGAGGACAATATGTTGATGGATTATGGCAGACTGGTACATGTAAAAGTTTAGTCAGGATACTGTTTTAAAACCATTTGTCCTCCCGGGTCAAAACTGACCCGAGGATAACAGGAGGGTTAAAACATGTCTGCAGAGGATCTTTAAGTAAGAGATGTCAGTACTTCTTCCACCGCTGCCTGCTGGCTGAGTTTGCAGCTGATAAAGGGACAAAAGACTGAAACACATCAGTGACTAAACAACGTAGCAAACTGTCTCTAGATTAGTATATAATTCACTCTCTTCATGTGCTTATAGATCTGTTTGTGTTGCCTTTGTTTTGTCATTTCAATGAGTAATTTAAAACTTTACGGATCCTAATTAAGAGCGAGTTGAATCCGTTTCAGTCTTTGCGTTTCATAAAGAACAAATCAGTTTGCGAACGCTACGAGACAAATTCTAACGGGAGAGAAAAGTAAGAAAAGAATAAGTGCTGTTAAACTGCTGTTAAGCAGCAGCTCGTGTTTCACTCAGCGGCTCTCAGCTCAGATGTGGATCTAATCTATCTCTTCCTCCTGTGATGTCCATTTCCTGCGAGCACTCAGAGCCTCGCCGTCTATCGGTTTTATTCTCTCCTGAGCTTTTCTGGTACACTGAAGGCCTCGTCAGTCTCTGCCTGCTGTGCATCAGCACTGATGCAGAACATTAGTGCACTTAGACACATTAACTTATTGATGATGACTGAATAAGACTGTAGCATCTGCTGAGTGGAGTCTTATCAGTTCGTCCTAACAAAAAGTAACTAATTATACTGATTCTATTTCAAGTTCAGCATATATATAAGATTTGCACTGGTACCTCATGATCCAGGAAATAGCTGCAGCCTCCGACTCAATGCTTATTCAGCTTTTATATGTCACCAAACTAACCGCCAATGATCAAAATGGAAGCATTAAAACTTTTAACTGCTGTTCAGCACTACAAACCTGTAAACTCAACCTGCTACCTGGTACAGACTTACTGTCCTTCACACTTCCTGTACATGCTGAACAGCTGCCAGTCTGATAAGAATTACTGAAGAGACCATCTGGAGGTTTTGGGACTCAGCAGATTCCTTCATGTAGAGAGAGTCAGTTTAAATAGAAACACAGGATCATATAGGTTTAAGTCATGACCATTAATTTGAATTGTTTCAACTTTGTTTCTCAGAAAGTAGGTTTTGTCTGTCATCGTGCCGGACGACTCAAAATACTATTTCAATCAGGAGAGACTCAATTTCTTTATGAAGTAAATGATATTTATTGAACATGATAGATGAAGGTGGAGAAGTCTTTGGCTATTAGACCCCATCATGATGTCGCTGGATATGAAAGGGGGGAGGTGAGTGTGAGAGTAGTATAGGATAACCCCCCCCGATGGAGTCTAGACACTGGTGATGGTGATGAAGAGGCGTAGATCTTGGTGGTGTGGTAGCGGCTTCTGGTGAACTCGGGCCTGGTACTGAAGTAACGGAGTGGAGAAGATGTTGATCTGGGATGAAGAGGACAGAGAGAGCTTCCGGGATGCGGCCGTGGAGGTGGATGGATGGGGTGGAGCTGACAGCAACAAAGAGGGAAACGGATTATAAAGTTTGACAGGTGAGCCGTGATTGGTGGTTAGAAATCGTGGAGCAATCTGATTTGATAACTAGGAGCGATGCCCCTAAACAGCTGATGCGAAAGTGAGAAGAGCGGGGGAAGAAAGAGAGGAAGAGGAGAGGGAAATGAAGCTTCGTATGTGTTAAGACAAAGTCAGTAACAAATGAAATGCATCAAACATAAAGGCATTTACTTTAACACTTGTCTTTAAATAGCAGATTCATCATAACTAATACTAATTTTTAAAGAGCTTTAAACGTTGTAAACAAATGAAGTTAGTGGAAATAAAAGGTTCTATAGAAATAGTCCAACATTACTCAGCTGTGACATTGTGGGTCTGTGTATGTACACATGGTATATAATCGCTATAACCACTGTCAGCCTGTTTCCTGTCCATATTTTTCCATTTTAACTCTCTGAGAGTGAAGCTGTCTCTGCTGTAGACGTGGACGCTGCAGGAGGTCGTTGGCGTCTATAAAAGGACATCGATTCTGTAGCCAGTTCATTACCGTTCAATGGAACAAATCAACTGAGTAATGTAGTGAACTCTGAAGCAGCTTCTGACTGCCATGACTCATTTTTTAGGAAATTTTCCATCTGAACTGATGTTCGGTGTTCGGTGAGGACATATTTTATGAAGAAGTGATGTAATTTACTTTTTTTCCATTTCCTGCCTCTTGACCTCCTCCAGAGATGAGATGTAATGTGTTGTTGTCAGCTGCTGGTTGCATCTCTGAGTTAAGAGGAAAATCATTTTTCTAGTTTAGAGAATGTGAATCACACAAACACTGTGTTTTATCTTTTCCTGATGCAGCAGTGCATTCTGGTCCGTTTCCTGCTTGTTTGGGTGTTGAAGAATTTCCTCTAATGGATTTCAGTCTCTATGATTGTTGGTTAAAAATGGCAGAGAGAAGCTCTTTGTCTTCAATTTGAAAGTTTGAAAGGAGGTTATTTTCTTTTGTTTTTCCAAACCCATCAGGTTGCAGGTAATAGTTGATGTTTTTCATGATGATGGGAGACGTTGATTTAAGACTTTATTCAAACATCGGTTTGTGCAGATCTGAACTCAGCAGTCGTGCTCGGACCAAAGTGCTCTCAGTCTGCTTACATACAGATTCTGGAGCAGTTTGTTTGTGGTGGAAACATGATCCGACCTCCATCTGACCGACTACAAGGCTGCAAGCAGGAGCGCTTTGCATGCAGATAGCTGGAGAATGAATGGAGGTTCAACCTGGAATAACAACCAAGTACCATCTTTTCTTGATATTTGCACAGTTAGGAGCTTGTTTACGTTCTCATCTGGCTTCCAGTGATGCATTTTGGTTTGCCTACAATTTTTCTCTGTGTGAAAAGAAACAAACATTAACAAACTTTTCAGCTGATCTGGATGAGATCAAACCAACTATCAGTTTGAAAACGGCCTAAAATGCAACAGCTAACAGTAACGTTAGCTTGTCGTAAGTGAGAATGGACCAAAGTCAAATCTGCAACATAGTTTAGGTTGAGGTATATGTGGGTTATGTGTAAATTACAATTTGTTCTGACTTGATTTTTTTTTTGAGAAAGTGACACTTCTAGTCGACTTACATCAACCTGTGCAGCAGCTTCAATCTCATCCAGATACGTCACAAGATTTTTCTGTCACTATTTTCATTAAATATGTCCAATAAACACTTCCTGATACACCTGTTCATATCCAGATCTATATATAAGTAATGAATTAAAAGTACATATTCATTGTTAAAGCTGTTATAACTGATATTATTTTTGGCTACATGGGGACAGTTGGAAAAAACACAACATTGACATATTACAATAAAACCAGAACATGGCTAATATATATTAGTTATTATGAGTGATTCTTTCCACATTACACATTGTCATTTCATCTATTTTGAATATAAAAGTTTAGCTTTAAAGTTGAAAGTGTTCAGACTGAGATGATCTGAGGTTGATGCTTAACAGGAGATTGAAACCAGTGTCTTTAACGTTCTTTAAACGTACCTGAAACAACATAAAAACAACTATTAAGCTAAATCTTGTTCTTTTGTCCTCCGAGTGTTTGACCAAACAATTAAAGACATTTTCTAAGGCTCTTAATATTTGCTTAACTAATCATTATATCAGTTATTCTGCTGCTTTTTTATCACATCTGCTGCTCTGTGTTAAGTGTCCCGTCTTTCATAATCATTTGACAGATCATTATGGACGGCGATTAGATGGACCATGATAAGAAAAAGCTTTTAACGCGTCTAAACACGGCAGAAGATCATTTCAGCTGTTCAGACGGGCGACAGTCTCCGTCTGAAAGGAGCGAAGGAGGAGAAGAGAAGCAGAAGAGATAATAGATGTGAAACAGCGGCTGAGGGAGAAAATAAAGAAGAAGAACTGAAAGAGGAGAACAAAGCTTTCTAATAATAACAGTAAATATAAAAGCTGCATCATATTCACAATAGAGAAACACTGGAGGAGATTGTCTGCAAATGAGGGTCAGAAAACAAAAACTGTTGGTTTTTGTGGTGATAAAAAACCTTTCACATGTTTTTACCTTCTGCAAATGTACATCATTTATCAACTAATTTAAGCTCTGCTGCTCCACAAATCTTTTATTCTGGGAAGTTTTTAAACTAATAAAATCACCCTTGTTTCAATTTTCATGCATCATCGTCTGACTGAAGGTAACAATTGATTTTACCTCCAAATTCTCCTGAAATCTTGTCAGTTTGCTTCGACTCTGTCAAACTTTATATGACGCTCAAACTGAGTGATGTATTTAAAACAAATACGCCATGTTTAATCAGCTTCTTCCTTCTTCTTTAATCTTGTGTTTGTGTGACATGTTTGTTCAGCTTCAGTTATACTAATGAATTAAAGTTTCAGGTTCAGATGAACGAGATGTTAAGGTTCATTTAAAATGAAGTGATTTAACTTTTCATCTGTTATTTATCAGGAAGCAAATAGTTCATGTTGATGGAATTGATCTGTAAATTTACATCAAACTAGAGCCTGACAGTATATCAGCCTGATATGAACTCTTATATGACAGCTAATAAATAGAAATACAGACTTTTTTTATGTTTCTATCGTTTCTCCACCAGAGAGAAGTGATGAGTTTTCTCTCCAGATCAGTGGTATAGATTAAAAGAAGCTTAATTCATGTTCTTTCTGAATTAAAAAGGCTTAATATAATAATAATAATAATAATAATAATAATAATAATAATAATAATAATAATAATAATAATATTTAAAGGGCTGCAACTAACAAATAGTTTCATTTTCAATAATCGACTGGTTATTTTCTTGATTATTCGTTTAGTCAATAAAATACTGAAAAATAGTGAAAAACAGGGCATCATAATGTCTCAGAGCCACTGTGACGTCTTCAATTTGATATTTAACTGAGGATATTAAATTTACTGTCAAACAAATGACATGACAAATAAAAACAGCAAAACATCACATTTGAGAATCTGAAGCTGACAAATATTTGACATTTTTGCTTGATAAATGACAAACGATTAATCGTTTTCTTTTGGTCAATTACTCGTCTGATCATTGCAGCTGTAAATATTTATATGTATTATGTACAGCAGCTGTCTGAAAGGTCTTTTAATGTGAAGGGGAGATCACATGTTTCATTGTAGGTAAACTATTGGCCGACAGTAATGTGAGTAGTCGTGTGGTAAAAAGTTCTGACATCCCAGCCTCTCATTACACTCCTGCAGAATTAAATCACAGTTTGACGTCTTGTCCAGTTTCACAGAGTTTCAGTCTTCTAATTCAGCCGTCATGATGTCCTTGAGACTTTGACAAGCCGTCCTCTGAAGGGTTTCTGCGTTTTCTTTCCTGTCTGACAGGCTGTTCTTCAGGCGGCGGCCGCTGTCAATCAATCAGACAACAGTCAGGAACAAACAGCAGTCTGTCATTTAAAACCCTCAGAGAGAAGCTAATTACAGCTGATGACGAATGTTGCAGCAACTGACTCAACCAGCAGCTGATTGATCATTAGTCCAGCCTGAGTGTGTTTATTATTATTATTGATTATTAATTTAATAAGATATGTTGTAATTTGTTTTTCTTATTCAGTCTGACTAAAGATGCTGGTTTTTGATCATCAAATACTTCGTGGGAAATGATGATTTTGTTTCATATTTAGTAAGCAGACACTGAGCTGCTGTCATGCACTGTGAAGCAGAGTTTACACACAGCAGCGCTTTGAGCTCAATCCTCAGTGTGATTCATCCTGCGGGAAACAAACATGTCTGCACACAATTTCACGGCAGTTCATCCGATAGTTGTAGAGAGATTTCTCTAAAAACCCCAAATATCAACCTCATAGTTGCAAGGGGGGAAGAAATCACCATGAATGTCTGTTCAAGATTTTGTGGCAATTCATCCAGCTGTAGTTGAGATGTATCAGTTGGGACCAACAGACTAATGTTACCCTCCCAGCATCACTGGTTTTAGGTTTTCAGGCTCTTTGATGAAATTATGTAGGTCAGAATAGAAAGAACATGTATAAACTCAACTTATTGAGCACAAAATTAAAAACACTGGTTGACATCCTGTCAACATGTCTGGATGTTTTAGCAGAAGAGGGTCATTAGGCTGTTTTCACAATATAAAAGTCTAGTGCTTGCATCACTTTTGTGACTCTTAAGGACATATATTCAGCACATTCAGCTCTATATTTATATTCTGGGGCTCTACTGGAATATTTTTGCATGATTTCTAGTTAAAAACTCCTTTTTTATCTTCTACTGGTCCTTTATGCAGCCCCTCAGTTCAGCCTCTGTCTGAAACAGGCCGTTTTAGCTCCTGTCTCTTAAAGGCCCCGCCTCCTGATGAGCCCACTCTGTTCTGATTGGTCGGATTCAGGAAGCTTCCTCCGGCTCCGGAGGCTACGTAAACAAACTATAGTAGCAGGATTTCACTTCTTTTTCTCCTTCTTTACTCCAAATGTCAACTTCTCAAATCCATCCGTACATGTTGGAGCTGAATCACATCTGAAATATGAGAGTGGACAACACATGAAAACACCTTAGCAACCATCTTAGCAACCACCTTAGCAACAAAGGCTATGTAATCGACGGCCATAGAAAAAAATCCATTGTAAACAAAGCGTTAAGAGCAGAACATACGTTCACCTCAAGTTTTGAAACTTTGACCATGTTTAACATCCGACATACTAACAGGATATAAATAACAAAAAAATCAGAAAAAGCGTAACATGTCCTCTGTAAAGGTCATTGAAACTATAAAGAGAAAGGAGCTGGTGCTTCTGGAGTTACTGGGATGTGTGCTGTGACGGTAGGAGGGAAAATGATGCTGTTTATATGAGATGAAAAAGCTCCTCCAGGTTTATTATGTTCACCCTCTGAATATTACGGGTGACAGAGGAAGATTTACGATGTGTAAATGCAATAAAGAGTGTCTTAATGTGTGTCTGTTAATGGACTGTTACAGCAGAGGAGCAGATTGATGGTTCTTCTCTGTCACAGTAACTTTATAATCTGATCCAGGAGGTGTTAGCGTTCATTGTGTTAGCATGTGAGTCGTGTTTCTGGTGCTCCATTATTCACTCTTCTGCAGACACTAAACCTGTAGAGCCTGACACATGGAATAATTAATATTGTACTGAAACGTTTGACAGAATAACAATAAATATGCAATTTTAAATCACATATGTTGTTTTTGTTTGTATTATATGTTGATATCTCCAGGTTAAAGTCCAGTTATTAATGTCAGTTGTGTTTTAAATGTTTCATTGCATGTATTTATATTTTAAAAGTGCACTGAATTTATCACATATAAATAATAAAATACAATAGATCAATTTTTATAATATGCATGTGTATTACTATGTGATAATACAGTAGTAATTCACATGTATATTTGAGGTGTAACGGCTGTACATACTTTAGTTTTGAAGTCACAGTTTGTTTGGTTCATTTTTGGTACAATAAGGGAAAAAAACATAAAATGTTGTTGACAATTTGAACTTTTGTAAACATCAACAGTTTGTACATTTTTTTAATAATAATAATAATATTTAAATGAAACATAATAAAAAATAAAACATATAAAGATAAAAAATATAATACTGCTGCGAAAAACTACTAAGTTCTCCAATAAATAAAAGGTTCTCAAATAAATTAAACAAAATACAAAAAAATTAATAATAAAATAATATAATCCACTTCAATCCAATCCACTTTATTTATATAGCACGATTTTAACAAACACAAGGTTTCCAAAGTGCTGCACAGCAAGATATAAAAAACAAAAAATAGCACAACAGAACACAATAAAACGATGAAGGACACATTGGGATAAAAGTAATAAAATAAGATAAGATGACTAACTTGTCTAAAAGTAGCATTAACAGTTCCAGCTTGTTCAGTTTCAAAGAGTTCAGTAAACAGTTCAACAACGTCTCCGTGTGACCTCTTCACTCTATAAAAAATATGATAAAACTTCAATATATCAGCACTACTGACACTGTAGCAGCAAGTGTTTCCAATTAAACAATGAAGATGTTCTGTTCTTACATGGTTACAGTCTGTGTGATGAGTCACGTCAGGCATCGTCCACATGAGGAAGAGCCTTGAACATCTGGTCAACAGCTGTGCGTTTGTGGAGGAATCATGACAAGCAGAGTATCTGTCCTCCAGGTTTCTGTCCTCACAGTTGTGACTGTCTTCCTCACTGGGTTCCACAGAGTTGAGCTCTGTGGTTTTGAGGGGCAGGATCATTAATTAATTAGTGTTCAACAGTGTCTTGAGGGTTTTTAGTGGTTTAAGGACCTCAGTTACCTCCTCTTCCATTCTCATGTCCTGGTCAGACAATGTGGTTGTCTTTATTCTCCCCGAGGGCCTTTTCTGTCGGTGCTGAGTAAGCAGCTGCTTCCTGTCAAGAATATTATACCTGGAGTTCCAGCAGGTGGTGACATCATGAATAAAAGGTGTGTTTTGGTATATTAAGCATCTCCTGTTTGGGCTCTACGCAGCACTCTGAACACCTGGTCGAGTCCTGTCGCTCTCTGTGACGCTAAATTAATCGTATGTGCAAAACATCCAATATGGAGGCTCAGTCCAGCTTCACTGACTGCACTGACGGTATTTCTGGCGTTGACTGTTGTGACAGTTGTTGTAGTTCTTGGCGTCTCCAACTTCCACTGCAGCACTGCCTCCTGCCAGATCTGTGCTTGTGTTGTTCATTAATGGAGTGAGTTTGCAGAACATGGCTTAACCATGTTCCACTCCAGTGATGTGATGTGCAGTCACCGTTAAGTAGCTCTCTCTGGCCAACCTGATTCTGTATCTGTGGTTTTGACCTTCTGACCTGGACCTATTGCCTTCCCGTTGACTGCCTGTAAGCCCGTCTCTTGGTTTATGAGCATTAAAGCCTTTCTCATTTAACCTGTCAGTCTTTGGTGTCTGCATTTGGCTCGTCCATCTGTCGGCCTCGTATATACACTTATGACATTCATCACTGTGAGCAACACTTCTGACAGTACACAAAGCCATTTGACCCCTGATTTGATTAGTGCAGCTTTAAGTGGATAAAGGATACAGATATACTGTATATCTAAAAACATATAAATCCCAAGAGAAATACAAAACAGAACTAAAAGCAACAACATAAGAACGAGCAGTTAGCAGCACAGCACATTAAAATGCTTTTAGAGAGAAAAGTACATGTCTCAGTTGGATGTAGCAGCTCCTGCATGTCAACCAGTGACCAGCACTGATGGGGTGAAATAATCCATTTTGCTGTCCAGAGAACATCAGACAACATGATTGTTGGTTTGTACAGGTTAGCAGTTAGCCTAGCTTGCACTCCGCTTCCACGTCCTGTCACACCACTTTTGATGTTTCCTCGCGGCGCAGCAGAGCAGGATCACTCAGCTGATTTAGCTCCCAGCCAGTAGAGAGAATATTACCAACAAGGACCCCTTCATTTCTCTTCTTATCTTCACGAAATAACTCTTCTGTTTCTCCGTCGAGAGGTTGGTAACAGCAGTTGACAGCTAGATAGTTGCTTTGATTTAAAAAATACATCCAAAGATGATATTTCATCTTCTGTTCTTACTGATTAATGCTGTTACTTCTTCTTTAGAGTCTTCTCTGAGGATTATTTGACGTTTATTTTGCAAAGCTCATCTCTGGTGCAGCCGCTGTCTCTCATAGAACACCAAACTCAACCTACAACCAGTGTTCACCTGTTATAATTATGGTTGTGCCTCAAGTTTCCAGCAGATCATTGCTCACCAAGTAGCATTGTGATGGTGTGAAACATTGCGTCAGAACTAAATGAAAATGTCAAAGTCAAATTGTTATTCTAAGCAGAGAGGGGCTTTCTCAGTGTCAGATCATGGCTCCACTAAAGGTTTCTAAGGGGCTGCGTGGAGCTCTGAAACACTTTGCAGAAAGCAAAATGCTTTTCTGTAAACAGTGATTAAATCATGATGTGCATGAAGCATGTGACTCACATATACACGTATGTTTCTGCTCCACTGAAGCGATGAGGAGACTATAACCTTCCTCTAATTAATACATGAGAACAAACAGAAACATCATATTTCCATCATGTTTTCCATCATTTTAGCTTTGACTGTCGCTCCTTTAATGACATCATCTCATTGAATCAGTGACACCAACTGTTTCTCTCCAACTGCAAATATTCACAAAATGAAGTTTATAGATTTATGGACAAAGTTTGGGAACAAAGACCAAGCCTTGCACACGTCCCATTTCCAGTATTTAGGTGGACCTCATCCGTTCCTCTCCCCTTGCGTCTCAGTTTGAAAGTCCCTCCCACCCATCCTGACCCCTTTCTTAACCATTCTGTCTCCTCTGCTTGAACAGGAACAAGGGGCTCCATACAGACCGCTGCCCCACCCTGAGTCTCAACTCCTCTAATTCCTACCTACCTTGCTGCTGTCAACGTCTCATGATCTAAACACCACGCGTGCCCCTCATCGACCCTCCATCCCACGTTCTTCATCCCTTGACCCTTCTCTCTACATCCCTCCGTCCCTAATCCCTCCTTCTTTCTACATTCCAGCTCTCTTCTGTCATTCACCAAATTGCAAACTTCATCCCCGCCGGCGTGGTCTTGGTCAGTGAAATGACAGTGCATGTATGCGTTAGGAATGTGCAGAGAGCCCAGTATTTGTATTTGTATCTGTATTTGTTGAGGCAGCAAAATTATTTGTATTTATATTCGAATAAAAGTGGAAAGAGGCCTTAAAAATACTGTTTTTGTTTTTATTACGCTTTTAATTTTAGAAAATTAAAGTAGTAGCTAGTAGCTCCAGGAGTGATGTCCAAATTAGGAAATGTGCATCATGTAGCAGGTGGATGTGACCTGCTGATAGACGTCACAGCGGAGCAGAGGAGAGACACTGAGATAGAGATGTAACCAACCTGCATGCTGGTATTTGACTTTTTTTTTTCCTTCCTGAAAACAAATAATTTTTAAAATATTTGTATGAAACAAATATTCATAATAAAACCACTATTTGTGCTTTGCTGAATATTTGTATTCAGGCACACCCCTAGTATACGTATTAATTCCATTTTTCTTTTGTGGATGTTCTGAAAATCTGGTTAAAATCTTTGTGCATTTGGATGGAAACGTTGCTATTCAGACAGAAGAGACTCTTACATTAATGTTCCTCACAGCTTTATTCAGACATGACAGGACATTTATGGAAAGAGACATTATTCAAGAGCAGCTGTGAGTTCTTGTCATCAGGCTGAATCACTGATGGACTTTTAAACTTACTTTGCTGTTAAAAGTCTTAATGAATGAGCGTCGCTCTCCAGCTCCCATCAGTGAATCCACTTAATACATTTTCACATCAGTTTCATTATTTAACGTTATATAAATACGTTTTATAAAGTCTCACATGCAGCAGCACGAAATGAAATGTTCATTCCTGAAAGCTCACATGCTGAATGTAAAGCTGGATATTCATTTATTCGTCCATGCAGCTGTTCTGAATGAAAATGTAAAATATAGATGATTATTGATGTTGTTTGAGGGGTTTTAACCTGTTTTATTCCAGTTATTTTCATGGACTGATCTGATATTAGATGCGTTTCATAATTTATTAGTTCTTTGTGTATCAGAGAGGAAGATTTAGATAATAAGTTGATTTTCTTAACATCATGTGCTTTCTACTCAAACTAAACAGCAAGAAAACAGAGCTCATGGTTGTGGCACCTAAGGCACTGCTCCAGAAGGTTGGGGATTTTCTCCTGGAGGTTGATGGTTGCTCCATCTCCCCATCCCCTGAAGTCCTCAACCTAGGCGTCATCCTGGACTCTACCTTCTCCTTCCGGTCACACATCAAATCCGTAACCAAATCCGCCTTTTTCCACTTCAAGAACATCTCCCGACTCCGGCCGTCACTCTCAAACACCGTTGCTGAGACCTTGATCCACGGCTTCATCTCAAATCGTCTGGACTACTGCGATGGAGTCCTGTTCTGGGTTCCCAGTAAAACCCTGGACAGGTTCCAATATGTCCACAACTCAGCTGCCAGGGTTCTTACCCACACCGAACCCTGGCAGCACATCACCCCCACTCTCATTCACCTACACTGGCCCCCCCAGTACCTTTCATACCTCCTCCACCAACACACACCTTCCTGAAGCCTGCGGTCCTCAGACTCGGGGCCGCTCTCCGCCCCCCCCCCCCGCGCACCAGCCGACGCAATTTCGGGGACAGAGCCTTCCCACCCTCTGGAACTCTCTCCCATCCGAGACATGTAACGTTCCTACCCTGGACTCTTTCAAACCAGCCCTCAAAACCTTCCTGTTCGCTCCGGCTTTTGTTCCACAGTTAACCAGTTAACTTCTCAGTTGTTTATTATTTAAGCTCGGCTTAGTTTTCTTTTTTCTCCTTTTTTGTAAAGCGTCCTTTGGTGCTTTAAAAGGCGCTAATTTATTATTATTATTATTTCTGTCTGCATGTTTGATGTGCTGTGATTGTTTGATTGTTGTGCTGCAGTGGTCTTTTAGTTCATCTGAACCTGCCATCAGATGCTACTAATGTGATGCAGCTCTGAAAGGGAGTTTCCCCCGGTGGGTTTTTATTCTAATTAAAGGGTTAAAATAGCGTGTGAAGGAAGGAAAATGACATTTACTGCCTCATACCAGAGCGTCTCTCTCTTTAAGTGCCTCGTCTCCTCGCCGCTGTCTTCAGTGTTACAGGATCCTTCGTCTAACCGTCTCTCAACACCTCTTCACACGTCTCTTCACACATATCCTGCCTGTGCTCTCCCACACACGTTAGAGAAGGCATTCTGACATTTCGATGGCTTCTGCGAGGGTGGCGCTGCGTTGTGGTTGTGTGAAAAGAGGCCAACAGAGTGAAAACCAGGCCGGGCGGACGGAGCTCCCACACACACACACACACACACACACACACACACACACGCAGCGTTTCAGTGGGATATTGCAGCCGTGACCTTTCTGCTCCTTCGCCGCAGACAAAACCAGAGGTGGTAAAGCCGCTGCGATGACGAAAAGGACGATGGGAGGCTTTCAGAAAATCCATGTGATGAAAAAGGACAAAAAAAAAAATCAAAGGACCCCTGACAAGGTCTGAATAAAAGAAAAGTGCTTTCTTTCTATTCTCACAATAACCACGTGATGCTGCGACGTTAACATCTAGCGCTGATGTTCTCCAGTTAATCCTGTTTTCTCTTCCCCTTCATGTCCAGCAACACACTGCGGTAAAGATGCTGCAGAGACACACAGACAAGTAAAAAATGAGAATACAAAATGAAATGAAATCAAATAAATTACTAACATAACTCTGATGGAATAACAACCAGCTTGCACAGAGGATTCAGTCTTTTTCTGCAGGAAACAAACCAACATTATCTGCACACGTTGCAGCCTGGTTGTCATGTAGTTTAGGCAACTAGAACTATTTTGATCAAAAGGTAGAAAAAAGATGGCCGTCATGGTTAATGTGATGTTCTCTGGGGGGTCGATCTGTTCCTCGCTCTGCAGGTTCACTCTCTCTCTCTGCTGCTTCTCCCTACAGGAACCTCCTTCTGGTTCGGTTCTTTTGTTTTAGTTCCTTTGCTACACTTTACAACATGCACACACATCTTACACTCATCCACACTGTAAATATTAAGTTACTTCTTTAATTAGATTTAATTTGGCTTGATTTGTTTAAAAAACCCTCTGCATGGCATGTTTATCTGTTGTTATGGCCACTTAAGCCTCGTCATAACAGTTAAACAAAAACATCTCAATGTGTCTTGCAGGTGTGTTTCCATCCATTCTTTATTTATGCACTTTTTCAATTTGCGTATTAAAAAAATATGAGTGTAAACGCTGGAAATTAGTCTAAAAAAAAAAAAAAAAAAGGTTTTGTGCTTGGATGAGGCAGAAAAGTTGATGTATCAATAAAAGCAAAATGCAAACAGATTTAGAGAATAAATGATGTCATACAGGAAGCATGTGACTCAAACGTCAGCTGTCTTCTTGGTCTCTGGGCAGCATTCAGTACGTGTCTGTATAACTGACACAGGATTGTTATCGAAACACTTCCATCAGCACGATGTGATGTCACGTTTTCCATCTCTTCAGCTCCGACACTCAACTATTAATATTCGCAAAACAGAAGTGATTGGAAATGCACATTTAATTCTTTTATCGATTTTGTAGAAGTTTCAGCTACATTTGGATGGAAACTTGAATTATGAGACGGGACATCACATCCCTAACGACTTTCATCGCTGGTGTTTACCAAAGATGAAGCAGACAGAGGAGTTACCTGAGTGTAACTCCAGTTCTATGATTCTGAAAAGGGAGCCGAACGACGGAAGCATCATCTTCACTAAACCAGCTGATTCTTACTTTGCTGACTCATCAACATGAATTCAGAGGTTTCACACAAATATGATAAATAACTGATCTAATTAGCGCTGCTGTGTAAATAGCACTGGATGGTTGCTGTAACTGTCAGTCAGGCTGTACATTCTGTTGTCAAACAGCTAAAATATCTGATCACAAGCAGCAGAAGACGACATAAAGTCTTAAAAGACAAAACAGTCGGAGAATTTCTTTGTTGCTTAAACACAGAACATCAATAGAAGAAACCACTACAGGAGTCCGACTGTACTCACAGAACTGGAGTTGTGTGTGTATAACTTCATCAAAACTGCAACATTTGCATATTTGCAGGCTTTTATCATAACCGACATTCACTCCCTTTAATGCCTGATGAGTTCTTCTGCAGTTGATGCATTTTAAACTGAAATAAAAAATGCTGAACTCTGAAAACCGGCCAAACAGGTGAACAATGGAGTCTTTTCCCTGAAGTGAGATTATTTTGGATGTGTCTTCAGGGGAAAAAAAAGAGGCCAACTGTGTGTGCATGTTTCATACTGGTCAGCTTGCACTGGGCCACAGATGCCTCCTGGCCACTATCAGTCCTCCCAGTGGTCCAGATGGCCGGTTCTCTGTAGCCTGAAGGGAGAGAAGAAGAAGAGGAGGATTATCTGCAGTCTGACAGCTGGACACAGCTTTGAAATGCCGTGTTGCTGCAAGAGAGAAAACCTGTTGGAAGGAAATAATTCTACATGCACGCAGATGTTCTGGCTACTGGGCGTAGTTGCCTCTTTTCATTAGAGTGGTGTGCATGATTTGTTTTTTGTTTCTCTAATAACCTTTTTTACATTTTATTTTACAGACTGTCTGAAGCAGTAGTTCTTTATTTATCCTGGAGTCCAAAACTGTGTCCCAGAGACCCAGTGAATGCATAATTCATACATCAGCCCATTATGAAGGCAGTATGAAATAAAATACATTTCTGTTACTGATGAGTTTGTTAACTAACCAACTAAAGATAAAGAATAAACACTGTTCTGTGCACATTAAATACCTCTGGAGGAAATGAAACCTTCATCTGTTCAAACAGTTTAACTGGGAGACTGGAAATGTTCTTCTTTGCTTCCCTCAGATGTTTTCATCTTTATATCTACATTTTGACATAACTTCAGATCGGGCTTAAAGATGACACTTGATTTCTGTTACCTTGGAGATGAACAGGTACATAATGTACACAAAGGGAGAACAAAGTTCAGTAAGTTTCTTGGAGAATAATAAGGTGAAGTGACTGTGTCGTTGTCGCAGTGAGGTTATCAGGTTTGGTACCAACAACAACTTGAGTTCCCCGCCTGAATCCATCAACCTGAAGGAAAGCTGGAGGTGCTGAAGAAGCACACAAGGGAAACACTGCAAACAAGTGTAGAAGTGTTGGTAGGTATGTTTTATATGCTTAAATATGCTCACTTAGTTTCTTGCCAAGAGTTGAGAAGATTGATCCCATTTTCATGTCTGTCTGTTAAATATGAAGCTGGATCCAACAGCCGATTAGCTTAGCTTAGCTTAACTTAGCATAAAGACTGGAAACAGGGCACACAGCTAGCCTGGCTCTGACTAAAGAAAACAACTCGCCCTGATCACTAATTAGCCTCTAAAGCTCACTAATTAACACGTATCTCAACTGTCAACTCATTCGTAACTTTGAGTCAGAGCCAGACGGGACTGTAGGTTTGGTTTCAGAAGTGGAGGGCAGATGGAGTGGAGTGGATGTATATTTTAACCATAGACTGTATAAAAATATGGACGTAGTTACCGTGACGTCACCCGTTGGTTTCTGAAGAGCGGTTTTGAAGCTCACAGTGAGCCGCTCCGGCCGTCGCCATCTTGGCAGTGCGTGACGCTGCCTAACTCCCAGCCAATCAAAAATGGGCAAAGAGGTGGGCCGAATGGCTGAAACAAGCCACCTAGCGGCTGGTGGACCTGTCACTCAAAGCAGCCATGTCCTTCATTATGCAGAACTTTACGGCTTAATAAAACTCAGACGGGTGAGTTATAAAAAAATCCCCCCGTACAGTTGTCATGAAAGACGAAAATTAGCTACAGAGACCAAAACCGTTGTTTGTACCAGGCTGTAAACATGTTTATTTCTGCTGTAAAGTTGGACATTTTCACATGGGGGTCTATGGGGATTGACTCGCTTTTGGAGCCTCAAGTGGCCGTTCAAGGAACTGCAGCTTTTGGCTTCATTTTACAGCAGAAGTTGCCGCTTGATTTTTACATGATATTTCCTCTATGGAAGTTACGGCCATGTTTCCAGTCTTGGAAAGATGAGACTGGCATCAAACTTCACATCTCACTCTTGTAAAGGAAGCAAATAAGGGGCCTGTCTTTTTGAAAATGTTGAGATATTCCTTTAAAATAAATAAAAGAAATTTTATTATTGGATCAGCAAAAAGAAGGAAAAAGAACAATCTAATGGTTTGTTACATGAGCTCCTTTAATAAAAACAGAAACTGAGTCTGGAATTGAACAACCTGAGGAGTTTACATCTTACAAATACACACAAATTACACATTACAAAAGTTTACATAAGTTACAAACTGGGTTTTGAAGATTAAATACAATATTTTTGGACGCTGCTTTTGTCTTTGACTGTTTTGACTGCAATTAGTGTTTCTGACTGACGGCAGTGAAACAGCGTTTCGAATATCATGAATAGATATTTAATTTATAGAAAATATAACTGATTAGTTGAATGAACAAACCAATAAAACTCTTGCAGTTTATTCTTCAATGTGAGCGAGATTAAAAATATATCCTGAGGTCAATTAGACTAAAATCAAGTTAACAGATAAACATACTGGGGAAATCTTTATTGTGAGTGCAGCAGTATACATTTAGCTGGTGAAATAACTGGAATCCTTCTTGGCATGAGGTGTAATTATGGAGCTATAGATAGAAAGCTCACAGGATAAAGGGGACAAAAAGATGGAAGAGAAGATGAGGGGAGAGAGTAGAATTAGTGGCAGAGACAAAGAAATCTTTTGTGTTTGTTTCGTTTGTTTTGTGAAAAATAAAACGATTTCCTTTTGAAACGGTGCCATTCTTTGTTTGCCGCAGCGGAGGCTAAATGTGAGCGTGCAATGATTATAGTTATCTGGCAGCCGGTGTCTTATTTCTCTACACTGAAGCCAAAAATACACACAAAATATCATGATGAGGCTGATGTCTCACAACCTGAAATAATGCTTTAATAGTGGTTTATAGTCTGTTTTAAAAAGTGTAATCATGTTTATTTCCTTAAATTTTATTTAATTTGTTTTATTATGTAAAAATACACCATAGAAATGAATCATTTCCATTAAAACAGTTGGAACAGTAATAAACAGTTATAAAAGTGAGCTAAAAACTAAACTAATGAAACTAGAAAGCGAGTTAAAGCTGTCTGCTGTAACATCACCTTAAGCTACATTTACTTATCTGTTTTCTCAAGCTGGTATCTGTAATTGAAAAATATCCATTTGGATGACCTGATCTTGCTAATTCAATTTGTTATTCCTCATAACTAAAAGAGGCAGCGGCTGAATCCAGTCATAATTATGAATAAAACCGATGGATGTATTAAGAGCTGATCCGACGCTCAGCCCTGCAGCCCCAAAAACATTTCCTCCATAGAACTTCATTATATAAAAGAGACGTCTATAAAAATCTGTTTAGGGGACGTCTTGAACTGCATATAAGGTCAATTATAAAAAAAACTAAAAAGCAAAATGCTTAAAGGTATAATATGTAACTTGTAACTATGTTATATATGTTGTTGAGTTGTGTACTTACATTATTAAATGTTTCCAACAATTTTCAAACCCAGAGAAATCTGTAATTTAATCAAAGTAACGGAACGTTTCATTTGGTCGTCTGTCGATGGCGTCATACCTCCTCTACCAAAGAGTAAACACGCACCAGATGCATACGGCGGCGCTGTGTTTGTCCGCTACAATGGCGTCTACCAAAGAGTAACTTACACACATACAAGATAATACATCGGCGTTGTGGTTGTTCCACACAAACTGTTATAAATGGACTTTGATTCAGTTTTAAGCCACATTTTCATGATAAATTTAGGTCGTTGTTAACTACATCTTTTAGCCGGAAGAAGGATTTTAGTCATTGGACGTCTGGATCTTAAGTTATCAGAGAAATAAACTGGACAAACGTTAGCAGCAGCTCGGCTAACAGCCCCTCCAGGAAGTCCGGTGATCAGGATTCTGATGACTGCAAAGCATTCTGGGTAAACATGTCCAACAAGAGAATTTAGTCATTCAGTCAATGAAACAAAATGTAGTTACAGATATACAATTATAACCATAGATATTGTCAATAATAATAATAGTAATAATAATAAAGTTTTTATATATCTATGGTTGTTGTATTATTTGTTTTTAGTGTGTTTTTCCGTTAATATCAAATATTTTCTCAACTACTAATATTAATAATAATAGTAATGATGATGATGATAATAATAATAATGATAATAGTGATAATAATTATTGTTGTATTTATTGGGACAATATACAATTTTAAACATAAATATTAACATTTGTTGTACTGCACCAGCTTTAAAGCTCATTTTCATCTGCAGTTCCTTATGAATATAATATATAACAGCACAATAACAAACAGTACAAAGCAAAAAACACACAGGACACATTATTACACTCACAATGTCAACTAGAAATTAATAATGTAAACTTGTTAAATGAAAAGCATCATTTGAGATTTTATAAGAAAACCATGAGATGAAAATAATAATGCGTTAAACACCATAAATTACATTTTTTTTTATCCGATAGTATTGTGAGACCATTTGAGACCAGAGCACACAACTGGTCTGCATGATGTCGTCCATGCCAGTCTGTGATTGGTCCTCTGGTCCCAGTTTAAAAGTAGACCGAGGGGGGGGAGAAACAGCTAACGTTAGCAGCTAATGTTAGCTAACATTAGCTGCTACATGTAGACAGTTTCTGCTGTAACTTCACCGCCTGGTGAATAAGTTAAACTTTGATAAAATGTTGGTTTGAGTTGTACAGCTGTGATTTATTTTGAAGTTTATCTTAAACAGCGTTAAAACTGAACAAATATTGTTATGTTTATAAGAATGTGCTAGCTGTGGCTAATGCTAACAACAACATTAACAGTTTTATAAGAATGACTGCCAGCTGTGTTCAGCACTTTACTGATATGAGTTTCTATGTTTCTATGTGATATATGTGTTTAGTTATTATTACAGCTGACTGTTCTGGTTTTATCAGTAATACTGAACTCTGCCCAAATTATCACAATCCACCCAAAACAATTATTATCCCCCATTTAAATAAAAAAGTAGCTCAGTCCAGGACGCTGAGTGAGTCGGTTAAAATAAGATGTGCTGCTGCTCTGCCTCCCTCCTCTTCACATCCTCCTCTTCCTCCTCTTTTCTAGATGTACATCCTGATTCGTCTTCATCACTCTTTTCACCTTCTTTCACCATCCTCCTCTGTCCTCCTCAAGGTCGTCTCTGACTTAACAGCTTTGCTCCTTGATGCATATCTTTTTCGTTTTTCCATCACTGTGTTTGCCTTCACCTCCACCTCTCTGCCTTTGTCTCTCTTCCTCTCATCCTCCTGCTGTCGTCTTTCCTATAAAACAGTCTGTGATGGTGGAATGTTTTAATTCCAGCTAAATACTACATTTCCACGTTTCTCGTGCTGTGCTTCAGAAAAGCTTTTGTCTCCTGTTATTGGGAAGTCATGTCTAAAAACTAAGTGGCTTCCCAGCGAAACAGCGTGGAACAAAGCATCGTATTAGTGTCTTCTCGTGTGCCGCAGGCTAATAAGCAAACACACAGCTATCAACAGAGACTGCAGGGCTGAAATAAGGCGGCATGTTGTCAAATACAGATGTTTCTCTTCCATTTAAAGAACATTTACTTAGAAAATCTCACCCTGCCCTCCCTCCCTCCCTCTGTTCCTTCAAATAGACTCATTGTTTCACTCCATTACAGATGCATCTCTGTGTCTTGTTCTCCGTTATCAGACTGGGAGCCAATTTCACACATATTGCTGAAATACGCTGTGCAGATGTTTTGGGACGTGTACCATCCAATGATGCTGCAGGCGAGCCCTCCAGTCGAGACAGAGCTAACATTTAGCTTTTTTTTTTTTTTTTTAATTAACCTGTTAGTGGTTTGCATCCTCCAGGTATTTTCATGATCACACAGGTGTTCACCGTCTTCCCAGGATGAAAACAACTTTACCTGAGGTAGAAACTTTTTAATATTTCCAGTACAGCCCGTTCCGTGAAGAAGAGAACCGCCGGTTTGTAGTTCTGTTTCTGCTTTAGTGGATTTAACATTTTCTCTTCTTCTGCATTTCATGCATCCTGCATCTTATTGTTTGATGTGGACTCCAAGAACACTGCAACTGCTTAGTAGGGGTGTACCCGAATACAAATACGTTATTTGGTTTCTTACAAATATTTGTTTCATACAAATATTTTTAAAATTATTTGTTTTCGGGAAGAAAAAAAAAAAGTGAAATACCAGCGTGCAGGTTGGTTACATCTCTATCTCAGTGTCTCTCCTCTGCTCCGCTGTGACGTCTATCAGCAGGTCTCAACGAGGGGAGTCACATCCACCTGCTACATGACGCACATTTCCTAATTTGGACATCACTCCTGGAGCTACTGACACTTTAATTTTCTAAAATTAAAAGTGTAATAAAAACAAAAAAAAGTATTTTTAGGTCTCTTTCCACTTTTATAAATATAAATACAAATAATTTTGCTGCCTCAACAAATACAGATACAGATACAAATACTGGGCTCTCTGCACATCCCTACTGCTTAGTGATGAGAACCGAACATAAAAGAATGAAGAACGTTGCACAACATTTTCTATGTGTGTCACAGCTGTAAACAGATGACGCAGCAACATTTAAAAAAAACACCACAGGAGACGAAGCAGCTGAACATTTACACCATCAAATACACATTTTCACCTTCTTTTGCAGTGTGTTTACAGCTGCTGTTAGAGGACAGTTTCTCCTTCGAACTGTTTGGATTAGTTTTGGCTAAAAGAACAAGAAGTAGAAGGAAAGCGAACAGATAAATGAATGAATTAAAGACCCTGCAGCCATGCTACACCTGCACAGGTGATTTGAATCATTGTGGCTGATTAGACCTCTTCTCAGGACTGTGTGGGCTTGATTGCTCTCTCTTATGTGTTGCTTATAATCTCTATTAGTACACAGTTTGCTACCTACAGTATGGTTTTCATTGCCTTTTACTGATAAACAAGAGATTCATTTGCAGTTCGATAACATTTTTCTGCTTTAAGGAGGACCGCACATAGACCTGTTTCATCAATTTCACCACCTCAAGTCCAGCTCTTCAGTCAGTCCATGTGGCTAAAGTGTGTTTAATTTGTGTCCATAATGCTTCACGTTTCAAAAGCAGTAGATCCAGATCGCCACCTCACTTACTGCAGTTCATTTTCTCACTGTCTTGAAGTCGTAGAGCAGATTGTTGCTGTTCCAGTGAATGTTTACATTTGATCAAATTCAATTCTAGTATTGAATCCACTTATCAAAGCTGAATCCTTTCTTATACTTTAACGAATCTTATTGAATTTACCTTCCACATTTACAAGTAAGGCTGCATTCACACCAAATCAGTTGCAGGGTTGAGCGGAGGTGTGCTGGGGGGGTGTGGGTGTGTTTATTTGTGCTCTACAACGTAACCGCTGTGAAACAATCAGAAAAATAATGTTTTATTGATCTGATTCACCAGCTTTCTTGCTTCCAGCGCTCCCTCTCTTCATTCACTCTCTAGCTCGCTCGACCACAGCTGCTCTCTCTCTCTCTTTTTCTCTCGTCTTTTTTAAAATGAGTCGAGAAGTCGACAGCAAAGTCTAACTTTACTAACGTTATCAAGCGAAGAGAAATGTCCTCCCTTCGTCCCAGTAACGTCTTTGTCCTCCCTCATGGCAGAGTTTACAACTCTTGTCAGTCTGATCTCCCGCTGTGATTGGTCAGTGCGTTTCTCCAAAAGTTGACTCTGGCTCAACTTTCCGGCCGCACTACCCCCTTTCAAATGAATGGGATGACTGGCGTTTTCACTGCGCTGCCTGATTTGATGTGATGCAGCCTAACTAAAGGCTGAAATAACTACAAGTCAAAGACGTCTGTTCACCTTTAGTTGGCTGAGAAGGCAGAAACACTTTTGTCTTTGTCTGAATACAGACAGCTGCTGCAGAAAGCAATCTAAGCAGAGAATGCTCCATTTTACCTTAATTTATCTACAGCTGATCTAATCTGCTGCTGCTGATGTCGTCTGTCACTGAAGCAGATACAGAGACGCTCAGATCAACATGAGAAGCTGCTATAGAAATGTTTTGAGGAGAGATAAAGGATTTTTGTGGACTAAGAAATTGATCCAAAATGGAAGCAGTTATCTAAAACCATCCTAATATGTATATAAAATATCTACCTGTCTCATTTTATTCATAATATTAGTCTCAATCTTTACAACCAATATACACACAAGCAAATTGAATGTTAGAAGTTTTGACATGCATCATGGAGCACATTGATACAGTAATATGTTGAGTCCCTGCAGCAGTGATTGAGATCACAACACTCGCCCATATTGTCTGTACGCTTTGTCGTTTGTGTTTGAGGCTTAAGCAGCTCAGATTCAAGCTGCTATAAAAATCTGCCGGAAAAAAAAAAAAATTACTTCAGGGAGCAATTGCCTATTGTTTGAGAGGATTTCCATAATCTAAAAGGCTAATTATGATGTTGTGGATTCATCTGTATCTGACTGCTCGATACGGCTGATGGAGGGCGAGAGCTGAGCTATCGATCTAGGATGGTGAAGGTTACCGGCATCAATCAGGTGTTGCTGCTGCTGCTCTCAGTTCTGGTGACAACTCGACCATTTAACTAAACCCCCCCTCATCCCCCCCCCCCTCGCCTCCTGCGGAGACCACAGTCAGATGAGGTAAGGCTTATTCTTGTGACTCCATGTTCACTACAGATGCCGCGATTCCAACCCAAAACCAGTGTTCATTACCACTGACCCAAAAACTGGGCCCCCTCCTGAAGAACAAAGGCCCCCACCAAACCTGCTGCACCCAATCCTTGTGTGGACGCCCTCAATGCACGTCTCCACAGAGGAAGTGGAGCAGCAGATGTAATGGGGGGGTTAGGGGTGTTTTAGTTAGGGATAAAAATCAGGTGGAGAGAAACAGCGTGGCAACCAAGGAAGACAACAATACTGGGTATTGAGTCCAGGATCGTTTATTGCCAGGAATGATGCGATAATTTAAAAACTAGGCTAAAAAATAATAGAACTATAAATACACCACTAAACCAATTAAATGCTGAAATAAAATACTAAACTGCAAATTACTAAAATGTAGACTAAACTACATTAAAAAGCCTAAAATTTTAAAATAAAATACTAAAACTATAAAAGGTTAAACTAAGAAGTACTAAAACTAATAAAATGCTAAAGCTAAGAAATACTAAAAACAATAAACTGGAGTTTGTACAGCAGGAATGTTTTGAACATCAACCTCAACTTCAGTCTGAGTTTACCTGTGGAGCCCCGTCTGACCTGCACCCACCTCTGAAGGAGGACGAAGCTCTGAGACTCTGGTTGAACGCTTTGAACCTGAAAAAAACTCACACGAAAGGACGTTTGGGTGAGTTTTTCCTTCCACTTTGTGGACAAAAAGCCAACAACAGAGCATCCCTTTCATAGTGGCTCCATCTGCTCCCAGGGACAGCACAAATTAATTAAATATATCCCCGTATGTTACTTCTGGCCACTTTCTCAAGTCATCCTCCCAGCCGCTAGTGGCGATCCTTGAAGGGTGCGATACGTTTACACCGTCCGACCGCCCATGTCAGCTATTTTACAGCAACCTAACTGCTTTTCGTTGTAAATAAATGTTGCAAATTAGCTTTGTTGTTTATCGCCGTTTACCGTCAAATGGAAGTTGCAACGCAATTGCGTTCAAACCGGAAGAGAAAAAAAGGGCGGGGCTACATGAGGTGAATAGTTGATACTGTAACTCTGACTTTAGGTTGACTTTTGTTCAATTTTGTGTCTTAATTTTTGCCGTTTGAATTTATTTTGAGTATTGCAGTGTTCAGTCATCACTTTCATATAACTAACCAGCAGTCGAGACACATTTCAATGAGAAACTAATTAGTTTTATCATTTTAAATCAGTTTTCTATGAGAGTCATAAGAAGCCTACAGTGTGCATCTCTAATGTTACTGCTGTGTTTGATTTTTTGCCACATGTGGTCCTATTAAAGGCCCGGGGCCACGGGTTCGCCACCAGATTATCCCAACAGTTTCTGACAAGATGCTGAAAATAAGATTTTGAGAAAATTGAGAGAAAATGTCACAAAATTGGACATTTTTAGAGCAGAAGACCAGTGGAGCAAAGATGCAGATGACTTGAAAGATTGAGATAATTGTGAAAACGTAAACTTGATTATAACAGCGCCACCTTGAGGTCAATGAGCGTCATTTTATGTGCCTGAGTAGTGGCTGGAATTAACAACCCACCTGCCAATTTAGGTGTTTCTAGGTTTTATGTTTTTTGCTGCACAATCACTTTAAACAGAGAGAAGAAGAAGGGTAATGAGAACAAAAACAATAAGTTCCATCATCTTCACTGCTTTGATTCCTAATAAGATTAAAATTGGCTTCATACTACCAAGATCTGCCCGGATCACTGATCAGCCAACTGATTAATGTAGACATAACTTATGAGTTTCATCAAATCATTCCTGTTTATTATTTGTGTTCTGTTGGGTCTGCATCTCCTACCTGTGTGTGTGTGTGTGTGTGTGTGTGTGTGTGTGCGTATGCGTGCGTGTGTGTGTGTGTGTGTGAGGTGTAGACACTGTGTAAACTGAAACTCCCTGATAAACTTTATTTTTAAGCATTAATTGTGAAACTAACATGATCTCTTGGTTGTGTCTTGTTCTGTGTCATCAGTTCCGTTCTGTGTAAATTCTGCCAATATTTGAGATCATTAACCAGTTTTTAATTAAATTACATTTGGAGTAATTGGGTGACTGTTAGAGTGCTGAGTTTGTTGCCAAGTTAGTTTAACAACTCCACTTATTTATGGTTCTTCTGGGTTAATTGTATAAGTTTTCTTCTTCCTGTTACGGAAGCCAAGCACACACACACACACACACACACAGCTGATATATATATATATATATATATATATATATATATATATATATATATATATATATATATATATATATATATATATACACATACATACATATATATTACCAGGTATGGAGATCTGGTCTAGCTATATAAGCTGAGCCTTGCCGGTGTGATTGCTATGGTAACACTACAGCATTAACAGTTACAATGTCAGCTTCTGAATTATCTGGTAGAGTTTGAGGCCTTCAGGCGAAGGAGAAGAAGACTTTGGGCGAGGCCTTTGGAGACAACACCAGAGATTTACTCCTGGTTGCCCCTGGAAACAGGAGACAACAGTGATTATGGAGCAACTGCACTTTGTAATGTTGTTGTGGCTGGATGGTCAATAATCCACCACTTGCAGGAACGAGCCCTGGTGGCTCTTAACAAGTGATTATACAGCTCCAGACCATCTACTCAGAGCCGTTATCTCAAAGACAGACGTCAGACACAGGGCGGCTGTAGCTCAGGAGGTAGAGCAGGTTGTCCACTAACTGGAAGATCAGCGGTTGGGTTCCCGGCTCCTCCAGTCCACATGTTGAAGTGTCCTTGAGCAAGATACTGAACACCAATGAATGGTTAGATTCCCTCTGATGTGCAGGCTTGCATGGTACCCTGCCATCAATGGGTGAATGTGACTCATAGATGGAAGACGAGAAAGGCATAATATACAAGTACAGTCCGTTTACCATTTAGAGATGAGAAACACAAGATCGGGTTTAGTGGAGGAAGGTTCGAGGCCCGTCTGGAGTCCCCTCAATGGGTCATTAATCAACTACGTCCTTGTTCATTTGATATCGATGGGCTTTTAGTGGAGTTTGATAAAGTTTAGAGTTTGCAATGAGGGCTTCACTACCTCCTCCTGCCATGTTCTTACCAACACCTACTGAGTCCACATTATAACTTTATTATCAAGACTTACTCCCAAGACAGCGTCAGATATGCAGCAGGATACATCCTCGCTCAGGCTGACATTCATCCAGCTGTATACAGACTCCCCACATGCTCACATTCAGATGCTGTTCAAGCATCCTGTAAAGTGGTGAGATTATGTCATGTGGGTTGTCACACCCTAAAGGTCCAGCTGGCCTCCTCTCCAGGGCCGGGACTTACTGGGGGCACATGACGGACCTCAAGGACAGACTGGTGTGTCAGCTGGGATGCTGGTCCCAGCAGCAGGTCCTGAGATTTGAAGATGAAATTCCAGCTTTCGTTGATCCTTCAGCCTACTTTGATCTGGTCTTCTATTAAAAAAATTTTTAAAAATAAATTAAAAAAAGACGTCCCCCTCCTGAGGACCGCAATGCTTGAACAGGTATTTCATTCTGTTAAGTTTAGTTTTCACTATTCTGTTTCAGTAATATTTTCCTCTTGTGGCTTAAACCTAATTTCATTAAATAAGTTGGGTTTTTTTAAAAATCGATACATTGGAGAAAGTTACAATTAAGAATGTGGCACAACATGGTTTTCACTTGGTTTTGGTTGTCTTGTACCTGGAAGCCATGTTGGACGACACTCGTGTGATGGTGAACTTGTGGAGGGAAGCCGCCCTGCTGAACTTCAAAGTAGGTGAAGTGGTTTGTCTCACCCACTTAAAAAGGAACAAAATCTGACTATGACTACAGATCTCTGTCCACCAACTACACCAAAACTCACGTAAGTGACACATGACGACCTTGAGGTCAAACTCAGTGTAGCAGCAGAAGTCCTCCAGCTGTTCTGTGTGGATCCTGTGTGTAAAACATGTTCAGGCTTATGATGCATGAGTCAGTAAAATGTTGATGGTAATGAGTTTGCTTTTAAAACATGTCTGTCCTCTTTTTTTTTAGGAGGACAGTGATGATGAGCAGCAGTGTTTGGCTGTTGAAGGTGTCCTGGAGGAGAGCGAGGACACAAACTGCTGATGGACACACTGAAGAGTGACCAGATGTTCACCACAGAGAAGCTTATGTTAACTTTTTTTACCTCAAAAAAATGCCAACAGAGGTCCAGGACAAGCTATGTGACCAGAAGATTACTGACTTTTACGTATCTTGTAAATTTTCTCAATATTTAGAAATCCTAACAAGAAGCAGTGTTTTGTTTTAATTGCCTGAAATCAATAATAAGTATTTGTGTAAAATCTGAGGCTTTTTCATTAAAATGTTTCACAAGTTTTGGAGTCAGTATAAAGGTTGGAGGGAATGATGTGTTGAGCACATCTGGTGACATCTGGAAAACACCTGATGACCTGCTTCATGTGTAAGACGCTGCTTTTATCTACAAACCACACACACACACACACACACACACACACACACACACAGTTCTCTCAAACACTGACCTGGAAACTTCATGCTCATCTTGGATGTGTGTATTTTTCAAACACAAGTTTGTTTTTACTCTACAGTCTTGGTCTGTGGGGGCTGACGAGTGAACTTGTGGTTTCCATAAATACAACCACCAGAGTTGTAACCCTTCACATTTGAATCTGTAATAAAATGTCTGTCTCTCAATGTAGCAATTTAACAAATGGGAGTAATTTTGTTGCTGCAACTAATTCATGAAAAGCAAACACACACTTTCCAGAGGAGACGTTCATCATGTGATTTATTGTACTCAGGTATTTTTGAGGTTTAAACATAAATGAACGATTCTTCTGTCTCTGTGGAGACTTGAACACACAACTTTCCTACCGAGTTACATCAAGTGATCGGATGCTCAAAGCAGAGATGCACGTGAGTCTTGGGTAAACAGGAAGTAGTGAAATCAAACAGCTATAAGAGCCTTGCTGTCATCATGTTTACCAAGAAAAGCATCAGCTGCACTGCTGAAATACTGACAGGTAGCCTGCAGGTGGGATTCAGTGCATCTCAGTATGTGATGTTTGTGTGTGTGTTGTTTGTTTGTTTGTGTTTGTGAGACAACGGCAGTTTTGCTTTGTCAGTGACACCTGAAGGTTTGAGGTGACTAAACACAGAAGCGGAGGGATCTTATCAGGAGGACACACTCAGCCTTTTGCAGCCTCAATCAACAGACTGGCAGCAGCTGTATGTTGCCCTTAATGGCTCCTATGACTCATATGTCAAACATGTGTCACAGCAAACAGTAAGGTCAGTCAAAGGTTTTGATGGTGGTGAAACCTTACAAACAGGATCAAAGTCAGCAGACTGAGGTGTAAAGAGTGATGAGAAATGAGGAGCAACAGTCAAGCAGGGATTTTTTTTTTTTTACGAGTGACCATAAATTTAGAAAAAGTTCAAACACGTAGCAGCCTGATGGACAACAAACACCGTCTCACAGGTGCCGCCCAACCTGGCATCTCTGCCAACACCAGAAAACAGTGAAGGACACATAGTCAATCCCACAATAGATTTAGAAAATATTTACAATTTAACCTTACTAATATTCACATTTACAAAATAACTATTGAAAAACAAAACAAAAGCATTCTTATAATATTAAAGGATGCTGGAGTCACATTGAATTATGGTACATGATAGACATATAAAACAATTATTATTGTCATTATTATTATTATTATTATGAGGAGCACTGCCCTGAGCTGCTATCAAACCCAGAACCTTCTAATCTGATCATTACCACAGAGCCGGCAGAGGATCCCTGAAACACACAACAAACTCACATTTTGATGTGAAAAAAAATGCTTTTGAAGTGTTTGAAGGAAGAAAGAATCTGTAAGACTGAGAGCCTGCTGATTGTACTGCAGCGCTCTCCCTATCAGAAACTAGAACTCCTATGGGAAATATATTTACATTTTGACAGAGAGGAAGCTTGTGGAAACATTTTGAGGTATGATGTGTGTTTGGAAAGTTAAACTGTAGGTATAGGACCTCTGCTCTCCCTTCTGTCTGATCTCAACATGCTGGTGAGACCTGGAAACTGCTGTAAATCACTTTGGACTCAAATTGCTCCAAAAGTACAAAAGGTATCACACAGAAAATATAACCTTAAAACTTTTCAAAGTTTGAATGGGGTCTTTAGGATAATAGATGTCTGAACAGTTGAGTCTTGAGGTGACAAAAGGACTCTAGACTGCTACTATAAACTTCAGTACTTTAAAAAATATATATATAAAGGTCACTGAAACATGTTACAATAAAGAAAATTACAAGCAGCTATTATTCTGTTAAACGGGGACTGTGAAGCTTCGATATATATTTATGTTTAACTGAGTCTGGACCACAGCACAGTTCAGAGAAGCAATTTATGTCTCTTCATCCTCATTCCTGTATCCTGACCGATACACCATCCTGTTTACTGCCAAACCCTAAACGAGCTAGCCCTACCTAATTAGCTCACTAACAACAGGAGAGGGATGTTATTCAAGGGGGAGACAGACTTCGACACAACATCAGACCTCTTGTAGACCACTAACCAGACGTTCTTTAACGTCACGTTGGGGTGTTTTTCCCGCATTTTACTGTTTTAACCCAAACCATGGGAAGGATTGACGTATCACCTGCAATTTTGAAACAATTTCAATTTGATCACATGATGTCACACAATGAATACCAATATGCATACATATTAACTGAGTTGACTTTGTTTGTGGATGTATTTATTCATTAATTGGTTTGTGTATTTATATAATGACAAATCAATTTTAACTGTTTTTTAAGCTCAATTATAGATATAACTTATCTTTTGTAACGTGTTGTTTTAACATTACTTGTATGTTTTAATCTTGTCATTGTTGATTTAAATGTTGAATTTATGAAATGGTTTATATTTAAAGCTTCTGACTTTGGGATCTTGTTGCTCATCAGTTGTGTTTGTTGTTTTTCTTCCAGAACTACAGATTTGAGAAATACCATTCTCCTGTATCCCGTAAGGGAGGATGTAGTTATTCTATTTATTTATTCACATATATCATGATACCTTTCATTTAACTGTTTTTAAGTCCAGTTGTAGATCATTTATCTTTTTGACTTGTGTGTAATTTATCTCCTGTAGAGCAGGATGTCAGACAACAGTCACAGGCTTGAAACATAATTATAATTATGAGGGTTTAGTTGCATCATCTACGTTCTCTCCGATGGACCATTTTCAAGATTGAAGATTTAGTTTATTGTCATTTTCTTGTGTACTTGCATACGGAAAAAAACAAAATGCTGTTCCTCCCAGCCCACACTAGTGCAACAACAGAAAGGATAAAGATATATATCTAAAAACTACATTAAAAAATGATATAAACATATAAATCCCAAGAAAAAAAAACAAAAAAAGAACAGTTAGCAGCACATTGCATTAAAGATATATTTAACTTTTCGCATTAAAATGACTAAAAACGACTAGACCTATGTTATATTTTGTTAAGTTGTGTATTTACATTATCCCAAATGGCGCCAACAATTTTCAAACCCAGAGATTTTAAATTCGTAATTTTAATCAGCATTAGATCTCGACAGTTTTTACCTGTATCTTTTAACCGGATGAAGGATAGTTATTATTATTATTGTTATTGGATGTCTGGATCTGAAGTTATCAGAGAAACAAGCTGAGCAAACGTTAGCAGCAGCTCGGCTAACAGAGAGCCCCTCCTCAGCCTCAGAGAAACACTGATTTTGATTTTTAACGTGTAACTGCTTTATTCAGTGTTTTTTTTGTGTGTTTGTATTGGAGAGGAGGAGACCTGTGTGCATAATTTGAAAAAAAAAATACCTTGAACGTCTGGATCTGAAGTTATCAGAGAAACAAGCTGAGCAAACATTAGCGGCAGCTTGGCTCGCAGCCCCTCTGGACGCCTTGTGTCTGCCGAACAGTGGCAGAGAAACACTGATTTTTGAACATGAAACTGCTTTATTCAGTGTTTGTACTGGTTTTAATCACTGGGGCCTGTTTGTTTTGGAGAGGAGGAGACGTCTGCAGATAATCTCACTTCTGGTAAAAACCTCCTGAACGATGAACAATGAAGGAATCCAAACCCGGGAGAAGCTGACTGCAGTGATGAAGACACTTATGATCCCAACACTACCTCACAAAGTCATCAAACTCTGTCTTTAGTTAGTGTTTTGAATGAGAGACCCGTAGCGGCAGAAAATTACATATTGTGTATTTAATTTCTTAAAAGGAGATTTTAAAAAAGACACCAACCTCCAAACTGCAGAGTGTCGCTTGCACACCGCTGCAGAGAAATCCAAAGCGTGATGCTAAGCTACGATCGGAGAAGGAGTTTAGTGAATGGTTGATTGTCTGCACATATATTGCAAAGTTAATTATCAAGCAAAAAGGTCAAACATTCGATGGTTCTAGATTCTAAAATTGGATAATTTGCTGCTTTTCCTTTTAACTACTGGAAGATATATTGATTATCTTTGGGTTTCAGACTGTTGGACGGACAAAACAAACAATAACTTGATGTCAGCTTATGCTCTAGAAAATTGTGACTTTTCACTGTTTTCTGATGTTAAACAGACCAAACAATTAATCAAGAAAATAACAAACAGATGAAAATAATTGTTAGTTGCAGCTTTTCATTTAACTGCAACTGGTTTTTAAATAATACATTGAATTAAATCAAGTTGCATGAAAAAGTGTCACATTTTGCCAACAGATTGCAGCCCAATCAGGAACCAGTTTATATCCCACAGCAGCTGCTCAATGAAAAGCAGAGCGACACTCCCATTGAGCTTTATTGTTTCCACCTCACTACCTCCAGCTCTGGAATCAGTTCACATGTCTTCAGAAGGGGAAGGAGTTGCGGGAGAATACTGAACTCCTCCTGAGCCCCAGAATGAAGCGGTGATTACGGTTGGAAGTTGAAGCACACAGGCATGAAGAGCAAACTGCTCCCTCGGAAACCTTTTTCTCAGCCAACAGACGCTCCTCACCGATCACCCTCGCCCAGGTAGACGCTTCACTCCCTTAATGTGTTTGTTACACTTTATACCACGGCTCATTACGGGTCAGAGTTTGTTGATTCGTTAGTTTGCACGTTCAGTCACGTGTGACAGATTGCACCAGATGACACACACTGAATGCAAACAGATTGGTTTAAGTGTGTGTAGCAGGTTAAAGTGTGTTTGCATGCTGCTGTGTTTTCCTCAGGCAGATGGCTAAGGGGGGGATGTCGATGCAACGTGTGTGCTTATTGCGTGTACGCTATGTGTGCTTTGGGATCATCGGCGGGGAGGTTTTGCAGGGAGGTTCTGCCTGTTTGATTATTGAGTGACAGGGAGCTCAGGAGAGATGTGCCTTGCTAGTTCAGCTGGCGCCTCAGGGCTTCAAGGTCGACAGGATTAGCATCTTAAAAACCTCCGCTCCTCAGATCTGTAGAGAGGAGAGAGAGAGAGTCGGTGGAGCGGCAGCAACCTGGCTGATTCATAAATTTGGATCTTCCTCCCACTTTCAGCTCCACCTCGTCTCTTTTGAAATCTGCGGTGTAGATAGGAAGCGGAAGTTTACCTGTCTCATTACACCACATCACACATCAGACGCTTGAAGGCTCAGACTAACAGGAAGTGTCTGGTTACACACGGCGCTCCGTGCTACAGATCTGATCAACAGATATTTTTATTTTGTCACAGATTGCTCAGAAATGTTCAGAAACATTCCTGCATTAGCAACTCCAGTTACAGTGAATTTAAACACTCCTTTACCCTTTGAACCCTCAACTTCATGTATACATATAACATGCCTGGCTGAGACCTGTGACGACTCTGCTAGAAGCCTGTAAATAAAGAGACTGAAACTGGAACTGCTTGTATGTCTAAAGAGGTAAAAACTCCAGCAACACTTGTAGTATATAGAACAACTTTATTGCTTTATACTACAAGTGAGTTTTGACCTTTTTAGACTTCTTTCTCTTCTACATTTATCTTGGAAGTAGGTGAAGTTGTGCCAGAAACCTCTAGTCTGCATCTTTCTGCTTGCAGGTTTTCAACACCAGGAAAATATTTACTGCATATGGATGTATAGAGGAATATAAGATCCATGATGATAAGATATTCTGAGCCTTGGTGCTGTCAAAAGAATTGAATATATTAATGGATTTGTTATTTTTTGTCTTTCATTGGGGATAATTTATTGCTAAATTTGGAAGTGCAGTTCCTGTAATGCTGTAGGGGATAAAGACAGGAAGTCATGTTGCCATGGAGTCGGTGTGGCTCACCTGTTTCTTCTGTTTGTTTACATTCTGGCAGATTGTCACCGTGAGAAGTCCTGCTGATTGACCTATTAGCTCCTGTTTGCACTGTGACAACTATCACTGAGACACTGAAGAAAAAAATGTTTATGGTCATTTGGTGGCTTTGAGGCTTTTAGTCGTCTCCACATCAGTTAAATCTTTGTATCCAGTCTGTTTGGCTGTCTGTGTTGTGAGCACACAGCAGTGATGTGGCTGAATGCTGCAGCGTAGAAGGACTGAAGCTCATCAGGTCCACATTTTAATGTTTGCAATACTTTGGTTTATGACCAAATACCTGCGAAAAAGCTGTAGTTTGAGTTTAATGCTGATTAGCAGTTGTTAGCATGCTTAAGAAAACAAGAAGATAGTTCACACACTCAGCCCAGGTGCCCTGATTTAACTGATGGTTTTTATTATGAGTGTGGATAATGACTCAAATAAGTAAATATATATAAATATATCTGCATGGGACTGTATTGTGTCTGTTTGCCACTTAAAGGTATGATGTGTAAGATTTGGCCAGACAGCAGATTAAAACATTCCAAAATTAACTAAAATTATCAACAGGATGTGAAGAAATAACAGTAGAGACCATTATATACTGTGTTGCAGAGATATCTACTGGAGTTAGCATGCTAACCCGCTAGCTCCGGCCCGTCCTGTCTCGTAATACCACTTTGTACCACAGGTGGCGATAGTGAGTCACGGTGGCGTCCAGTCTGCCCAGTAACGATGGAGCCAGGCTGAAAGGACTTTAAGACTGTTAATACATCAGAAAGTAACCATGTAGCATCTCAACATGTGGTCAGTTCATCTAATTAACGCCTATTTGGAAAGTTGCAGCGACGACATCAGCTGTTCATATCAGCCAATCCAACGAACTGCACTGAGTTGCAACAGCTAAACTGGACGGATATGGAAATATATCAATAAATTAGGTCTCAACTGGTTTACTGTGTTGTAAAACGGCAGCGATTAATGAAAAATGATGCTGTGTGGCAGAAAAAAAGTGCTGTTTTGCCATCAGTGAGTATAAAATAAATGTTTAGTTGTAACTGATCTCTGTGGTGCAACACACTTTCTGATCTGTGCAGCTGGTTTGTCATTTACTGCTGTCTCTAATGTCTCTGTAGCATTTTCATATTTTGACAACAGCATATTAGATGTATGTATGTAAACAGTGAGTCTAAAGAAAATATGACTCTTTATTGAAGATCTGAGAGCAGGAAAACACATTTTGCATATCAGCTCGTCTTGTTGTGGGTTCAGTCTGAAACAGCTTTATTGTAAAGATATTATATTAAATATGCTGCACCATTTACATACCCTGTTGTTTAAATCAAACATGTCAACAGTTCATTAAGCCTTGTTTCAGGCTGAACCCCGGGAGGCTGCCATGTCTAAATAAAGAAAACGTTCTTTCTCAGGTAATTTAAGCCACATTGTTGTGGTGTTTTTACTTTATTATTATTCTTAAATCAATCAAAATGGTTAAAGGGATTCAACAGAATACAGTAGTAAAAAGGGAGCAAATTAAACAACTGCCTGTGGTTGAATCTATTGATTATGAAATATCTTGCTGAGGCGGCTGAAACATTCAGTAGCTGCTAATGATTCACGCTGAGAATCAACACGATCTATAAACTGCATGGAAATATAAGTAATAACAAGCAGACAGGCTACGAGGCAAAGTAAACATCTCATAATGCAGAACACTGGTTTATCTGGAGATATTTTATACACAAGAACAATTTAACTGCTTTAAATCATCATGCATTACAAACAGCACAGAGGAAATACAGTATAATAATAAAATAATGAGGAAAATGTAATTTAAATGTCAATAAAGACAGATAGAGACCGAGCAGTCTAAACAGAGTTAAATACAACGAAAAACAGACAGAAAAGAGACTTTTCTTTCTATTCTACATTATTAAAAATCATTAAAAACACTGAGTAGAATTGAACTATTTCTAAAGACATCCAATCTCAAATATTTAAGAGGACATGTGCAACTTCTGTGAATTCCTTTAAAGAAACATTTTACATTTTGCTTTTAAGGAGACTGTTTACATCTTTGTGCCTAATTTATTCAATCTCACTGATTTTTTTTCCTTTTCACTCAGTTTTATTGAATTTTATTGCTTGTTTTGCAGCGTTTGATTTGTTAAGTGCCTCAAATGTTTTATGGAACTTATGTTGAGCTGCATTTCATGTTTGAAAGGCGCTATACAAATAAAGTTTATTATTATTTAAATAACAGATTTTTCTCTCTTTAGTGTGCTGAGTGCATCATTTGCATGTTAACACAGCGTTTCACAGCATTTCATCAGAACAGGTCGGTTTCATTAATGCAGCTCCTGCTCTCTTTACTGCACTGCGACCCCGGCGTAACACATACGTGTCCTCTCCTCCCGAGGCCGAACTCATCTCACATACATGTATTTCCATTCCATTATCGTAATTAATGAGACAATGAATGCTTATCGTGTCTGTCATGCAGGCCATTAGCGGCTCAGCCCCTCCGGCTTCTTATCATCATGTTGCTTCAGAGAGGAGAGAGAGAGGGAAGGCAGCGTGGAAATGATAAAAGCCAACTGTACATCAGAATAGAGGGTAATATTAGAACAATTAAACTGTCAGGACGACATGATCGTTCTGTGGTCGCTGCTCAATTATGTAACTTAGACCAAGATCGGAATAAAGCTTTTAAATCCAAACAGCACAGTTTTAAGGAGCAAATTGAGGGCAAGAATGAAGTAATCTGAGGGCACAAATAACTGAGTCAAGGGGAACCAATCAAGTGATTTAATGGCACGGATGACCAAATTGAGTTCAGGAATGACTCATTTTTTACCTCAAATTTCAAATAATTCCCATTAAAGGTATAATATGTAATTATTCCGCATTAAAATGTCTAAAAACAACTAGATCTATGTTATATATGTTGTTGAGTTGTGTACTTACATTATCCCAAATGTTTCCAACAATGTTCAAACCCAGAGAAATCTGTAATTTAATCAAAGTAACGGACCGTTTCATTTGGTCGCCTGTCAATGGCGTCATACCTCCTCTACCAAAGAGTAAACACGCACCAGATGCATACGGCGGCGCTGTGTTTGTCCGCTACAATGGCGTCTACCAAAGAGTAACTTACACACATACAAGATAATACATCGGCGTTGTGGTTGTTCCACACAAACTGTTATAAATTGATTTTTATTCCGTTTTAAGCCACATTTTCATGATAAATTTAGGTGGTTTTTAACTATATCTTTTAGCTGGAAGAAGGATTTTAGTCATTGGACGTCTGGATCTTAAATTATCAGAGAAATAAACTGGGCAAACGTTAGCAGCAGCTCGGCTAACAGCCCCTCCAGGAAGTCCGGTGGTCACCAAACATCGTCGGAGAAACACTGATTATTTAGGTGAAACAGTTTTATTCAGTGTTTTTACCTGTAATCACCGGGTCTGTTTGTTCTGGAGAGGAGGAGACCTCTGCTGGTAAAAACATCCCGAATGATGAACACTGGAGTAATCCTATCCCGGTGAAGCTGCTTATTTAACAACGAAGACAACAACTCCCATGATCCCTTGCTGCTTCACACCGTCTGCGTCTTTTGTTATTGTTTTGATTGAGACCCCTAGCGGCTGAAATTACATATTGTGTGTTTAATTTAAGTTGCAAATGTGAACTTGTTAGCAAACAGTTGTTTATTTCCACATCCAGCAGTAACGGAGCAACATTATCATTCATGTGGAGTCGTGTTTCTGTCCACCTGGTGAATGTAAGTCCAATATTCACTCTCTTTTAGCTCTGTTTTTACTCTCTACCAACTCCTGAGGGAAATATCTGGCTCTTTAGCTGCTAAATGCTCCACTATGTTCACCAGCTAGTCTACAGCTAACTGTGTCTGTTTGGTGCTGAGCAGGTAGTGTACAGCAGCTTTTTACAGCTTTTTCTCTCTGAAAACGACGCTATGAGACGCTGAGAGTGAACCAGAACAGTAAAGTTGCAGCCGGACAAATAAACAACGAGCTGAAACTCACTATAAAGCTCCGTAAAGCTGCAGAGTCACTGATAATTCTCTGTAGGTTCATCACTACGAGCCAATAACACATTACACACTGAGACATCAGACTGGAGATACAAAAACACTGATTATAAGCACTTTATTATAAGAAAACATGCTCTTCTGTTCAGCTTCATTTATTCATCCCACTTCCTCCATCACTCCATAGCAACCACTGCAGACAGGTTAACAAGGCCTGAACACACAAACACCGCAAAGAACAGTTACATCAGACCGTCTGCAGTGTGAAAACACAAACAGCTCTGACCGCTGAGCCCGCAAACAAACATCACTGTGTAATTTGCATCTTAATCATATTTATTTCTGTATTTGTTCTGCTTATGCTGGACAGAGTGTCCCCCCCACACCACTTTTTGGTTTTTCAATTTGAAATGTGTGCTGTCCCTGAAAGCGTTGATTGGAGATAATAAAAAGGTGTGTGATTCAACAGATATTTATCTCCGCAAGGTAATTTCCCTTTCAGTGTCAAAGAAGTGACATTTTTCAAAAAAGCTCTTTTCATTGCAGCTGGGATGTTACTTTGTCTGGAGTGGTTATGGCCAGACAGGAAGCATGTGTCTGAAATTATCCCATCATGTCCTGTTAGACAGACAGTCCATTAAACAAAAACAACAATCTGTGCTCTGTGCTGCAGACTGGCAGCAGATTTAAACATTTGCTTTTGTTTGCAGCATGTGTACACAGTACCGAGCATATTCATGTAGACAGCAGACTGTGTCTATATGAAGGTCACATTATTTGAAATCAAAGCTTTTTTAAAAAAAAACAAACACCTGTTGTATACATAGGCTGTATAAAATATGGACGTAGTCACCGTGACGTCACCCATTGGTTTGCGAACTGCCGTTTTCAAGTCTCTAGTGTAGCGATTTGACCGTCGCCATCTTGGATTTGGCCGTCGCCATGTTTGATTTTTGGAGCCAGAAGTGACCATATTTAGACGAGAGGGTGGAGCTGACCGTAGCGCTAGCTGCTAGCTTCGTTAGCATGGTGCATTTACAATCTATGGTTAACAGTGATAATGCTAATGCTAATTTTTGCTAGCTAAAAACAGGCCTAAAACCGTTAAAACAAAATGTACTCATCGGAAAAACTGATCATCTGACTCATTGACGGGTGTTTTATTACAACTAAATGCTGAACAAGACTGTTTTAGGCGACCACAATGTTACAATTAACTTTAGTGAACTGAAAACACGCTGTGAAACAGCAGCAGCTACGCCTATACGCAGTGGTTACATTACGTAAGCAAAGTTGTCACCATGGTAGCAACTTGTCAATCACATCGTAGCCATGCCCTAAAGCATACGCTGCTTTATCATCTATTTTACTCTAAATGGAGCCATAAATTACAAAATGAACATAATGCTGTATTGAAGAAGACTTGAAACTAGTGATTGAGACCATAAACTCATTAGGAAACAGTTCACTAAGGTAATAAATCAAGAGAGAAGTAGGGTCATTTTCTCATAGACTTCCATACAATCGGTATGCCCCCCACAGCATAACAGAGCCCCCAGACCGCCTCACTGTAGGGGTCAAGCATTCAGACCTGGGCCAGTTTTTCCTTTAATTTTTCACTCATCTGTTTCTTCATATGACAGATTATTTGACCATGAGAATTAGGTTGAGCAACAGGCATCTCAGATAAAAATGAACTCTTGTATACTTAAAACATCCCAGTGTTAGTTAAGTCATGGGCTGTCAGGCTTTTGAAGCACCAACCACCTACTTAATTATGCTCAAACGATTGGAGCATACTTGCCTGATATTTTACTTGCCATGGGTGCCATTAATTCTGGAGCAGTGAATAGAAAATGTATTTTGGATATCTTAATCTTGAGGATGCTTGGTAACCACAAACCACTGGGTGTAAAACGTGTAAAAGCTGAACTGAGTGGAAACATTTTCCTATCAAAGAAATGTCTTTGTAACACAGTTTACTCAGATACTGATGATAGTCTTTTAAGTCTTCAGCTTACTGCCTGGCTGGCATTACTAATATGGAACCGACTTGTCATTAAACAGACTGCAGTTTAATTATGTAACATCTTGTCTACAAGAGACTGCATACAGTGAAATTAATCAGGTTATGTAAATGTCTGAATATAGGTACAACTCTGACACAATACTGAAAGGCTGTAAACTCATCATGTCCTCATCTGATCAGGTACTTGGTCAACAATGGGACCTTCAGGTGCGCTCGGACCTTTGAGTTGTTCATATTTCCTACAGATTTCATCAAGATCAGCAGTAATCTTATATTGGGAAGGGTCAAAAAGTAAAAAAAAACAAACAGGAAGGGGGAAACTCACTACTTAAAGTGAGAAGTATAATCATAATGTATTGAGAGAGTGAGCTGAAATTGGGTCTTTTTAATGCTCTGCACGTTGTACAATCATTACTGTGTTTCGCATGAGGTGAGACTAACAACACATTCCTATTTTCTCTCCGAGCACTTTGATCTGCCAACAAAATCAAGTTTAGCTCACCGCTCCAATATGTTTGGATATCTTGGGTCGTACTCAATAACACCTTTCCTACGCACAGCTGATCAGGTTTGGATTTCTGCCCAACAGTGTGTAGGTCTCATTCTGCATCATTCAGTCATAGAGGCCGTTAAGTATTTTATTCATTAAATAAATAAACAAAGCTCATTAACCTTACGTGACCTCCTCCTTCACCGACGGGGATTACACCTCTAGGATGGAATTACTGGACCCACAAGTCAAATGTTGGACTTCCCTCTGGAATATTAAACAAACAAAAATGAGTTTACTGGCCTCAAGGTGATTTAATCTAAGTCATCGGTTCTTAAAGTGGGGTCCGGGGACCCCTAAAGGTCCCTGAGGGGGTTCTAGGGCGTCCCCATAAAAATGGGGAGTAGTTTAATTTTTACTAATATTTTATTCATTAAAAGTTAGCACAATGTATAAGAATGACTATTCTCTCCATGTACAGTACAGACAGTTATGGAATTCTCTACTAAATCATATCTAACAACTATCTCCTCAGATCCACAGGACAAAACTCTTATCAAATGGGTCCACAGCTTGTTACACATCAATTTGGGTGTCCTTGACATGAAAAGATTTGAGAACCAACTGTCTGAGTACCAACGGTTCGACTGTCAACTGAAGGACTGATTAAGAATAAACATTGTACTATAATTGTAATATTCACTAAACAGCATCCAATTCTATATCATAAATATGAAAAGTAACCATATCAGTTTAAATTGCCAAAATCAAAATGTATCCAGAGTGCTTCTTCTGTTGTGTATAGCTTTCATTAAATGTACAAAATGATCCTTTTCCCTTAGAACGTGTCCAAATATCCAGATCATAAGGGGTGAAGTGTCGCCGTTAGCATGACTAACGTTACAGTAAACTAACATTAGCTATGCAGTCGTGTTAACCCAGGTTGTAGCTGTTGGTTAGCCATGAACAATGTTTGTCGCTTGCTAGCTAGCTGGCTAACATTGTATAATAACATAAGTATAGCTAACGCTAACGGCAGATTAGTGCTGATTAAAATACATTTCTAGCCAAAAGAAAGACATGATACATGACTTGCTAACAAACATTATATGTACCTTGTGTTTAGAGTGCATATAGAAATTAAAACGTTTTCAGTCCCATTTAGAACATGGACTAGTGCTACACTTCAGCCAAAATGAGTATTACAACAACAAACACTTAAAAAATCAAGTTAACATTTTTTCTCCTGCCAAAACTTATTTTTTCCACCTGTTTCACAGATTTAAAAAAAAATGAAGGGACTCAGAAAGATTGTCCTGGCACACCCTTTTTCCACCTGTTCTTGAGTCATAAACAGTTTTAATGTGATGCAGCTGTTTGCTGCGGACGCGGCGGGCGACACTCGGACTGAAGTTGGATTAAAGTCACAAAAGTGAAACTTGACTGCTGTGGGACTTGATTACCTAAATAAAACCTAATGTTATGTTTATAGCACACTTAATGGATGTTTTATAGTATCAATTAAATACCAAAAAAACAATGTAGTATTTAATTGATACCACAGTTTATTTCAATTATATCATACTGTTGTTTTATCATTTTTATTTATTTATTTATTGTTATTATCATTAATGTTACACTAGAGGTATTTTATTCTGTTTTATTTCATTTTGTTTTAATTGTCAGATTTTACTACTACTAACTACATTAGCTGCACATCTGTGACGGCTGTACTGTAGGTGTGACTCTACACCTGAAAAAGATTCTGCTTTTTCATTTTCACTGCTTCCTCTTACAGACTCTTTGAACCCGACATTAAATCTGAAATACATTTCGGACAGGAAAAAGTTACATACTGTAAGTTACAGATGCAGAAGGAGCATTTTAACAAGTCCACTTTCTTCTTCTTCTTCCTTTTCCTCACTATTTCCCCTTTCATGAGCCTACTGGAAAGATAAGAGGGATCCAGAGCCAGCAGGGGTCTCGGCTGGACTTTTATCCCAGGTTAGAAATGTTTCGTTTCAGAGCCCAGGTTTTAAATGAGCTGCGGTTTCTCTTTGACTGTTTGGCTTTGTTTTATAACAGCGGGAGAGAACTGAGAGAGCGAGAAGGGTAAAAACATTACTGAAACATGTTGCGGTAAACTAACAAAGCTGACGGTGAAGGTTTAAGCAGCAGTTTGCCCTCTTAAATATATGACTTTTATATACATATATATATATAACTTATCTTGTTGGCACTTTAAAGGCATACTATGCAGGATTTTCCTAAAAAAGAAAACAATGTACAGACTCATACAGAAGTAATCCCTCTCAATCATCACTTATGACCCACTAGAAGCTTTGGGCAGTGTTGCTGTGTGGGGGTGTGAGCGCCGCTCGCTCTCTTCATTCACTCTCTAGCTCACTTGACCACCACTGCTCTCTCTCTCTCTCTCATGTCATTGCGCCGGGGAGGAGGGGCCAACTTATTATTGTAGCCATGACGACAAAGGTGGCCTAACTTTAAGGAAGTAGTAACTTAAACCCACATCACATGTTTCTCTAACCTTAACAAAGTGATCAATTTTACCCAAATCAAGACATCATAAAACATCATTATTGTTTAACAGTGATGTGTGACGGTTTTGTGAAGTACAGACGGATGATGTCGTCCTGATGATTACTGATAGCGGCGCCAGATTAGTAAACGTTTGTATGTGTCGTTCTGGAGTCACATGATAAAACCACGTATCTGGTTGTTTAAAGCTGTAGTTCAGGACCTTTGTCTCCCCCTTCTGGCAGCGAGTGTAATTACAAAAACACTGTCGACAAGTGCTTACGTCACAGGCTCCGCCATAGTTGACTCAGTTGCTAATATTGCAGCTGTAAAATGGTAGATAAATTCTTTTGAGCGTCGCTCAACCTCCCAAGAATGACTCGTTTCACTGTCAGAATTGGATTTATTCGGAACATTTGAAAAGTCTAGAAGAGCCACGTCATTAAATTATTTTATCCCCGTTCAGGTTAGCAGGTGGCTAACAGGAAGTTAGCTGCTCGGCTCATAGTATGCATTCATCCGGCCAGCGCAGGAACCAACGCCAGGTTAAAAACTCTGTGAAATACAGAGAGATTTATCAGCATCGTGTGAACTCGTTTGGTTTGAATGTAACAGACGTTCATTTATATGTAAAAGTTCTGCACTGCAGGTTTAAATTGGAGGACTTGTTGGGTTCAGTGTGAGCTCCATGTCGTGGCCTCTCAGTCGATCCGTTCGTTGTGAACATAAGAAAGGAAAACATATAAGATTAATAAAACTGCATCATCTGCATAGATTTGATTAACAAAAGGATGCAGACAGTTCTTCCACCTGTTCTTCCTCCTCCAGGTGAGTCTTTAACACAAACTGTGATAAACAATATTCTGCACATTTAAATATTCTCTTGTTGCTTCACACTGAGCAAACGCACTTAATATTAGATTTGAATAATAACCAACCTGTGTTTGAAGTGAGATAGTTCCTCAGTATTAAGCTAATGAATTTGATTGCCTTTAATACTTCTTCATCTGCTTCTCTCCATCGCTGCCTCCCTCTCTTTAATTATCTCCGCTCTACTTCAAACAACAAACTGTTCAATTCAAACCTTCAGTCAAAAGCGTCTGATTTACTTCTCCAGAGTGTCTCCAGGAGAGCAAACAATACGCGAACGCAGACTTTTAATCTACGTCCTTCATCTTGAAAGCTTATAGAACGATATAAAAGCTTGAATAAATTAAGATTTCTGTGTACAGTGTGAATACCTTTAATTAAGGTTTGCTTTCAATGGCTGAGCTCAGCTGGGATCCAGAGCCAAGATGGTGAAATACACAAAGTTTCAAGTTTCAGGTAGTTATTCAGCTAATAAGTAAATAACAATAATGTCAAAACTTAACTATTCTTGGAATGTCAGTTTCTAACTTTTTTAACCTTTCAGTTTGAATAAAATATTTATGAGGATGTTTCCTCCCGTCTGTCAGCAGGAGACTAATGAATAAAACCGTTACTACTTCATGAAATATGATTGACAGATCGGCTGCAGCGCAACAGATTACAGATTTCTGTTGCTGATCTGAATCTCACATTTCAATATTTCAGCTGCAACTCTGAAACCAAAACAGAAAATGATTCCATGTTAATAAAGTGTTCTGTTGCTCTCTTACATTAAACAAATACAGGAGGAAAAGATATGGTCAGTCTTTTTAAACGAAACCTGCTGGTAATTTACTTGGTTTGATATTAAAGTGCATCATTTCTTCAGTCTTTTGCAGGTTGAATCTGGATTTTAGAGGCTTGTTGTTGCTGTTCAGTTTTCTGCCTCTTTCTCATCACTTTGTACTTCCTGGTTCACATCAGAACGGCCGCCATTGAAACTCCAAAATCCTACGCTATGTCATTTAGCTTGAACATACATTAGCTGTTTTTCATCCTGCTTTGCTCCTGCAGAGGATCGTGACTGATGTCCACCATCATCAAGGACGTTCAAACCTCCTTCCTCACATCTCTTCTCTCTCCTCCCGCTGGGTGGATCAATAACTTCTTCTTCTGCAGTGGTTTAACGGCACTAGCTGTTTATATTCTGATATTCACAGAACAGTGGATGGAAATGAGCATTAATTAGCATTTTCTTTCCATTCAGATTTGTGCTACGTTGGAAACTTTGCTAATGTTGAATCATTAAAGATTAGTGTGTGTCTGTGCTGAACAGCTCTACAGTTATATTCCATTAAAAAGGTTTCAAAATTGGCTGAAACAACTTTTTTGTATTGTTTTGTTTCACTTGAGTGTCATTTTTTAAATTTAGAACAGCACATTTTGCCAAAAGGCTGTAAATTAACAAGTCTGCAATCCAAAGATAATCAATTTAGTTTGTGTATCAGTAGGTTGGAGGATTCCTTCGTGTTTTTTCATGTTTTATTGGCACAGAAGAATTTTACAGTTGTTTCACCGTTTATACTTCAACTTCCTTCCAAGAACTCCCCAATTTCATGACTCACTAAAAGTCATAACTGATGCTCAATGAATCAGAGTTAATACTCGTTATATCAGCGATGGGATTCTGCTACATCACACTGTCCAAGCCTTCATCTCTCCTCCTCCTCCTCCTCCTCCTCCTCCTCACTCGTCGTCGGGGCAACGAGAGGCCGCTCCTGTTCGTCTCATCGCCGGCTCCGATCTGACGCCGACGGCTGCCAGAGGAGGAGATTAATGAAACGACGTTCTCCTTCACAGCGATAAAAAAAAACCCAGCCGTCGTGCCCCTCAGCTCCTCTCGGAGGCCGTATCCAAATGGATCTGTCGCAGTTTTGTGGAGATTAGATTAAATTTGGTGGTAATGTGATGCCATTCTGTGAAGAGAGATAAAGTACCATCTGCTCTTCTCTCCTATTTTGTGTACTCTTTTCCCCTCTGCAGCCTCTCGTCACCTTCACGCCCCCGCAAACACTTCCTCCTCCTCCTCTTCTATTTTCTCTTCTTCTTCAGTCCCTCCCTTGGATTTTCTCACTCACAGTTCTTCTCTCTTATTTTAGCTCTTAATTAAATTTAAATGTGTCCTTCTCTTTCAGAGCTGCACTACAAATCTGCATAACTTTCTGTTGCTGGATGTTTTTTCTCTCTGTCTTCCAGGGACGGAGCTGCTCCGCTGTGCAGAGCGCTGGTGGGCGGTGTCGGATCAGCTCTCTGTTTATTTGCCTTTTATGGATTCATTTTCTAACCGTGAGGAGAAAAAAAAAAAGCTGCTTGCTTGCTGAGGGAAAGTCAACAGTTCAACTTCCCTGAGAGACATCTTTGTTCCTTAATTAATTCCTGCAGCACTTTAACAAAGTAAAACACCAGAGCAGAAATGTTTTAATGGAGGGTAAACATTAAGCAGCGGCAGGACATCACGCTCAGAGAGGCTAAAAGTCAGCAACACACACCATGTGCAGCTGCTTTTTAACAATTAATTAAAGAAATAAATACTTTGATGAAGCCATTTACATGAACACATTGATCTGATGCTTTTTCAGTCTTAATTCCACTAAATCTCATGTTCCACTATGTTTATATCTGAGTTTGTGTACAGAAGCTGCAGATTAATGAATATTTGCATCCTGCTGCCTTCAGGTGCTGCAGGGATGTGATGACCTGAAGCTTTTCATACAGTATAAAGCAGCTGATAACCTGCTTTAACCGCATTAAACTTTATATTATTTATGCCGATTTAAAAGGCATCTATTGTCTATGGGCTGGGGAGCGTTTGATTAAATATACTTTATTTATATTTTAAGTATTATTCAGTTATTTCTGTGCATTTCTTGCTGAAAGAATTTAGTTTGCTCTTGCCTCCCACCTGTGTGTTCCCTCCTCCCACCTGTTTGTTCCCTCCTCCCACCTGTTTGTTCCCTCCTCTCACCTGTTTGTTCCCTCCTCTCACCTGTGCAGCGTGTTGTTGCTGCTGCGTTTGGAACCAAAATACACAGACAGGAAAAACTAATTCAGGAAACGGTCAGAGTGCTGCTTGCGTTGGTCGTTATAATCAGTAACTAACCTGTAACCTGTTAGCTACTGCATCCAAATGACAATCAGCAAGCCAAGTATATTATAACATAATATTTCCATGATCATCTTCTTATTAGCACCGGGGTTTTTATTATTTTTATTATTATTGGGTTTTTATTGAGTGTGACGTTCATCCATGTGGGTGAAAAGACCAAAAAAATGCAGCATCACGTGTTGTTAGGACGCTCTGTGTGTTTGTGATGTTAAACCCTCCAGATTTTATGATACTAGATATCAGTGGTGTACTTAGTTGTACTTAGTTGTACTTAGTTGCTTTTGAGGTACTTGTACTTTACTTGAGTATTTCCATTTTACTTGATACATCTTCCTCACTACATAAGAAATATTTTACTTTTTACTCCACTACATTTATTTAACAGCTTTAGTTACATAAAATAACACATACATCTTATAAATTACACCATATTAACTAAGATTGAACCAGAAACCTTCTCATCATAACACAGATTATTAAACAAGTAGAATATCAACAAATGCAGACTCAAATATTCAATATATGAGTAGAAATATATATATATATATAGAGAGAGATATTTCAGATCATCACATCTGTGCAGATGCAGCAGCAGAACTTCGTCTCTTCATCTCACGACCTCTCAGATTCATCCTGTGACCTTTATAAAGTCATTAAAGCAGCTCCACATCAAGCAGCTGCAGCAGGAAACACAGTTTACACATCGATGCTTCACTGTTAATTATTTACTATATAAAACATGTGTAATATATCAGTCTGAGGGGACGATTTCCTGCAAAACAACTACTTTAAATATTTATACTTTAAGTAAATAATAATAATAATATTTCTGTACTTATGTAGGATTTTAAATGCAGAAATTTAACTTGTAATGGAGGATTTTTACGTTTCCACCACTGTCATAATAATATGAATTTAAAAGTTAAACTATTATTGAATCTATCTGCTGGTTGTGAACTGTGATCTGTATAATTAATAAAGTTTGGTAAACTTCCATATTGCTTCTGACTGGAGCTCGTCTTTCTTACAGATGATTATCATCTATCTATCTACCATTAATGAACGAGGACATCTGTCCCTTTAAACATTTAGGACTCATCATGCTGTTAACTTTATGATTCACTCAGAAGTGGAGGCTGTTTTTCTTTATTGATTAATCTGGTGATTATTTTCTCGATTAAACTTGTTTAAAATGTCAGAAAATAGTGAAAAATGTTAAAATTTACAACAGTCAAAGGAAACATATTCAAACTTCCTCTTTTTTTTAAAAAAAAAACAGGAGATATTCAGTTTACTATCATATAAAACACAAATCAGATTTTTGCTTGAAAAATTGCTTAAACATTTATCAGGAGATTTATCAGCTCTAGTGATCAATACTACAAACATTTAGAGTTTATTTCTCTGTATGTTGACGTCCGTCTCACAGTTAACGACACTTGTAAATAATCATTTTATGTGCTGCAGTAACAGTTTCCTCATCTTCTAACAGAGTCGGGGAACTTTTCCAGGCAGCCGGTCGGTTTATCAGTGAGTCACATCATGAAGCGTCTTAAACTCTCACTTATTGCCTCCGTTCAGCTGCCCTCGTCCCAACCTGCTGCTCCTTCAAATCTTGCACGTGGTGATTTCTGTGGATCTGTACAGTAAGCTGCTGAGTCACTCCCCCCCGCAGGTGTCTCCTGTCCTCTCAGTGTCCAGATGGGGCCGCCGACCCCGACGCTCCGTACGGGAACTCAAGAGGAAAAAAGTTCGCAAAGGCATCGAGACTGCGAGCGAACAACTCACGGCTCTGGACGCCGTTTTAACCACGAGGAGATGACAGGATCTGGTCTGTAACAGACTGTTCAGCAGGACAAAAGCCTCCTCAAGGGGGGCGGCGGAGAGCTGAAGGTGAGGAGACGATACTGCACGAGGTGAAGAAGAGTTAGTCAGATCTGAACACACAGACATGAAACACATTGAGTGTGATTACACTTCATTATCACCTAGAAACCAGAGAAAAACCAGGCTGAACTTTCCTAAAACTCATCACATATTGAAGTTTTCTTCAGTCTCACAGTAATAACAGTGATATTTGTCTGTACATCATGTTACAGGAGCTGCTAACAGCTGATTCATATGAGTTTTAATATAAAAATATAAACAAATATGGTGTCTGAAAGAGAACAGCAGCTCCTGCCCACCATATTGGTTCACAGACAGGCCGATATGTTGCTGTTAGCAAGTTTCCATCTGTCAGATTAGCAAAAACATGTTTGTAGTAGAAGGAAAACATTCAGAGATCCTCTTTAAATACAAGGACATCGCTCCAGACGGGATTTAACTGACAGGAGGAGCAGCGACTTACTGTCGGTCATACAGCTGGAAATATTACTGGAGGTCGAAGGTGAAAATGAGCCTCATACAGAGAGAGACTGGATTAAAATCACTGACCAGCAGGTAACGTTAGCATCGCTACACCTCCCCTACAGACAGAGAAATCCAGTCTGAACCGTCGCCTATGTATCCGTGACATTAAAACCAAACAGCTCGAGCAGAAATGGTAATCCTATTAAAAAAGGATTGTTGTACAGGTGTAGAGAGACGATCAGAGCTGCACGGACTGAAGGTCGAACTGAACAACAGCAGCTTTAAACTGAGCGACGCTGAGCGCAGCAGAAAAACATCCACAACACACACAAACATTCACACGTCTGAATATCTGGGACTGATAAACACACCTCTGGAGCTGAAACTCTCCTACTTACAGAGTACTGAAACTGCAGATTCCAGTCATATTTGAATTATTCAAAGTTGCATTAATCTAGTTCATCCCTCCATGTGTTCAGCTGCATCATTTATAACAACTCAGGCTGAACTTTGTTCCAAGAAGAAACTCTTGACACAGATTCATGATGTCGGTGCATCACTTCCTGCTAACCTGAACTCACCTCGACTCAGAGTCTATCAGTCACCACTTAAATCAGGCTTCAATTTAAACAATAAAAATAAAGATCATCGTTATTGTAGAAGTTGTTAAATGTTCTCTATGTGTTTAGAAAGTTACTTCTCAGATATCTCCAATACTGGCTGAGAAAAAATGTCTTTTTTTTCTGCTGAGAGTGAAAATCAAAACACATTTTCAACTGAAGACTGCAACAAAGGCTACATGGCCAATAGTATGTGGACACCTGAACATAGCAGCTAAATGAATGAATATATAACTTATTACCAAAACTATTCCCCTCTATAAGGCAAGTCAAGCATTTCTTTATGGAGCTGAGGCTTAAACTGATCAGCTGCTCGTCTCTCAGTGTAGAATCTGATTTATTATTTTTCTTTGTGTCCGTACATGTAGACAAAACATACCAACAACCCACCAATGGGATCATCAGTAGCTTTTGCTGTAGGTAACTTAAAAAAAACTAGTAGCTTTCTGTCTTTGATGTTGTTTTATTTGTGAAAGTGAAATTATACCATTAATGTCTCTGTTCCAGCTTACAGAGAATCACACCTAATATTAATCATCTGCATTAATAATCAGCTGTTACATTTCACACTCCATGAGTTTTAATTGATTTGCATGAAGAAGAGAGCGTCCGCTGTTGTTATTGTACTGAAACCTGCATTAACTGATTTTTTTGTCCACTAGTTTTCATCAGAAACACGTAGTGAACAAAACTCTGACATATCATCAGCTTTACAGTCGATATGTTGAACTTGTTAGCAAACAGTTGTTTATTTCCACATCCAGCAGTTACGGAGCAACATTATCATTCATGTGGAGTCGTGTTTCTGTCCAATATTCACTCTCTTTTAGCTCTGTTTTTACTCTCTACCAACTCCTGAGGGAAATATCTGGCTCTTTAGCTGCTAAATGCTCCACTATGTTCACCAGCTAGTCTACAGCTAACTGTGAGCAGGTAGTGTACAGCGGCTTTTTACAGCTTTTTCTCTGAAAACGACGCTATGAGACGCTGAGAGTGAACCAGAACAGTAAAGTTGCAGCCGGACAGATAAACAATGAGCTGAAACTCACTATAAAGCTCCGTAAAGCCGAGAGGAGCTGCAGAGTCACTGATAATTCTCTGTAGGTTCATCAATACGAGACACAACCAACACATTACACACTGACACATCAAGCTGAGCTTTGGTTGAGTGGTCAGTGCAGTCGTCCGTCGTCTGGGAGGTTTGAGACCTGGTTGGTTCACAAAACAGTTTATTGAGGAACACTTATTTTAATACTTTAATATCCTAAAATTAGAAGTGTAATAAAAACAAAAACAGGATTGTTACACCTATTTCTACTTTTGTTTGAACACAAATACAAATAATTCTGCTGCCTCAACAAACACACATCCTCAGTCTCTTCACCGTCCCACCTGGGAACCAATCTCACGCCAAGCTGAAGTCAGAACTTGGCAGCTCTGTATAGAAATACTGATGTAGATGCTTTAATAAATCCACTTTCTCTGGGAGCATCTATTCAGTGTTTATTCAGTCTATTCAGCTCTTTTCTCTTGAGACTGTTTCTGCCTTTTTATCTACACATCAGATGTGCTTCACTACCTGCAGGCATGCAGCATGATAAAAAGTAGAGCAACAAATTAACAGCACATTTGTCACATCTAAAATAAAATAAAGTGGCCCTGCGCCGGATGTTTGTTTCACTTAACATGACAGTCAGATAAATAGTATATAAACTAGACTTCACATCACTGGATTTTACATATTACAGATTTTTCTGGGAGCTAAAGTCTTGCATATGTTCACTTTTATTTCCTAAAAGCTTTTAGAAACAGATGAAAGAAGCATGTTGTTGAATTGTGTTTATTACTTCATTGTGATGATTCATGAACACGACCATTAAATAAACACTCAAGCCAGCATATTAAAATACCAAGCAACTAAGAAGCATATGTATACATATATGTGTGTGTGTGTGTGTATATACATATATACACACACACACACACACACACACACACACACACACACATATATATGTATATGGATGCACGATATTATCGGCACGTCATCGGTATCGGCCTCCACATGCAGAGCCGGGGCTAACGTTAGCTTGGAGGCTAGCAGAGGCTAGCTGGCGGTGCTTCCCTCCAGCCATGCTGTGGCTAACGCTCCGCTAGCCTCTCAGCTAACGTTAGCCTCCCAGCCAACGTTAGCCCCGGTTTGTTATTCGGGTTAAAGTGGGAAGAAGCAGCTGAGTGAAGTGCAGTCTGTGGAGGAATTCTTCCTTCATATATTGTCTTTCTTGATCATACTTAGTACAATCTATGCTTGCATGCATAATAGTCTCCTCAGCTGGAAAAAAATATGTGCATATATCGTATCGGCATTGGCAATCGGCCACAGTGAGTTGGAAATATCAGCACATCGGATATCAGCACAAAATCCAATATTGTGCATGAAAAAGTGAAATCCAGGTGAAAGTAACGGAGGCTCCCAAAGTTCCAAAAGGTGAATTGTTTCTTGTGCAGGAATCAGGATATGGATCTTTGTGGATTTCTAAAAAGACTTCAGGAGCTCCACAGACATATTTATTTCATTATTCCAATATTCCAGCCAAACCTATTTCCTCCTGCTGGTTGTGGAGGCGACCACATGCGGAGCAGCAGGCTTTGATATCAGACTGTAGCGGCGTCTCTTCCTATCAGACAGCACAGCGTCACACCTCCCTGGCTTTGTTTTCTTTCCTTTCACACCTTCAGGGCTGTCTGTCGCTCCGCTGCAGAATCACAAGTCTCTGGTGTGTTTTTTTCATCATCAGCAGGTTTTGAACTGAGCCCGTACGGACCGACCGCCCGCGGAGGAGAACTCACCACCGCCTCTCAAAAAGCCGAGGACTCAGAGGAAACAGAAACTTCAGTGGATGTTTAATGCAGCAGGACGGCGCTCAGAGGCCTCGGCGGAGAATAAAACCCAACAGAACATTCAACAACAACAACAACACGTGGAGTTCAGCAGAGCTCAGGAAGGTCACGGGATCGTTACAGTAGGACGCATCATCGGAGGACTTTGACACTTTAACTGTGGAGATATTTGAGTGTGGAGCGACTCTAACGTCCCTGGAGTCACACTGCTGGAAATGTTCGGATGGAAAGTGTGAATGTGCAGAGTCTGAACGTCTCTACAGACGCTCCGGGTTTTAAAAATAAATCTTTCTCTCTCTAACAGGTACAGTAGGTGCGATCCCTACTGGTTCTCACCCACTGTTCAACCAGAGATGCTTCAGATGAAGGAAGACAGAGCTGCGTTATTATTCTGGAAATGAAATAAATGTCATTTTTTAAAGCAAAAATGTAACAAAAAATGCTGTTTTCAGCTTCTAAAACATGATGATTTAATGCTTTTCTTTGTCCTTTATGATAGTAAACTCATTATCTTTGGGTTTTGGGCTCTTTTTTATGTTAAAATATATTATAATGTCTTATAAACATCTTATAAACAAATGGATTGATCGAGACATGACTCCACAGATTGTTCAATAATGTAAATATTGGTTAGTTAGAGGTTATGATTATAAAATACTTTAAAATACATGAAACACAACAATAAAACACATACAGAACATCATAAACTGCTCAATGACAAACAGCAGATGATTCAGTTAAGTTTAATGATTAGTAGACAGAATCTCTGAACTTCACATCTCCGCTGCATCCAACAGCACAAACTAAAACGACTCAAATTAAAACGTCTGTAGTTCCTGAACGACGGTGACAGTTGAGGTGATACAGAAATAGAGAAACAAGGTCTTTGTAGTGAGTAAAAATGTAAAAATGTAAAAATGTAGTCTGTCTCAAATAAAAATGTCTTTTCCTGTAAAGATGGAGGACAGTACGGAGCTGTAAACTAAACACTAGTGAACATCTGAATCATCTGAAGACAGCAAACTGTGATTATTCTACTGTGTTTTCTTTCTGGTTCCAGTATAACCATGAGAAAGGGAGAGACGGCCACCGAGTTGACTTCCTCTCTTCAAACGAGTGAAACGAGTGAAACGAGTGACCTTTTACCTTTAATCCTACAGACAGGAAAGATGAATAGCATCTCATCCTCCTTCCTCCTCCTCCTCCTCCTCCTCCTGAGGCCGTATTTGAACCTGCGACACACTAATTACAGTACAAGGTGTTAAAGCTTCAACCTGAGTGTGGCTTTATCTCTGACAGCGCTCCTCCTCCTCCTCCTCTTCCTCCCTGAACCCTCTCTGAGATGGCAGCTGAAAGCTCGATAATCTGACAATCTCTGCGGACATTACCGGCTGTGGCCGGAAGGCAGGTGCCTTAATTTCCAGTAACGGGTGGTTATTACTGAACAGATCTTAAAATGGGGAAGGTAATGGCCCATTGTGCTTTGGGTGCTCGTCTAAGCTGCCTATTAGAGCTTAATGTGATTTACACTGCAGAGAGAAGGGACGGAGAGGAGAGAGAGGAGAGAGTGTTGCTGTTTGTGCTTCTGTTGTGTTTCTGAAATGTGAGCACGAATGAATCCATGAAGGAATTTAAATTGAATGTGATCTGCTTTCCTGCACGTTTCCTGCTGGAGAGAAGGAAGAAACTGGGACGTGTGTGTGTGTGTGTGTGTGTGTGTGTGTGTGTGTGTGTGTATCAGTCTGTAATGTGAGTGAGGATTAATCCCTGAAGTCAATTTCATGACTTGCTGCAGTAATGCTTCTCTGCATAATCTTGAGAGAGAAGAAAGCAGGAAGTTGTTGTCGTGTAAGAAGTCTGCTGGGATTCATGGTTTAACCTTCCAGTACACGATGATGTCACACATGATGTCACACAAAGTATCAGCGGCTGAATAGAGAGCTAAAGATCAGCCTCTGATACATTTTATTTTATTTTTCTATCTTAGAAGCTGGATTGTGGAACGATTTAACAGTTTTTTTGTCATTCCAAGTGTCTCATATCCAGATAAAATCCAGATTAGATTCACACAAACTTAAATTTCATCCCAAAGAACCAGTTCTGTTCTCACAACCTTCAGCTTTCCTTCCTCCAAAAATAGTAAAAATGATTGAACGTGTACAAAAAAACCCTCATAATGTTACAGCCTCGACACAAAATGACTCAAATGAGACTTTTAACATATCAATAACAATATTTATTACAAAATAAACCAACTTACACATCAGACAAAAGCAGCTGGAGGACGTTTTCATCATTTTCTGACGTTTTATGGACCAAACTACTAATCAAGAAGATAATAATGTTTCATTACATTTATACAAAACTGACTGAAAGTTTCAGACTATTTCAAGATATTTATTAGTATTTATTTTGTGTCTGTTTTACCTTTTTCATCCAGTTAAACCACAAAGGTTGAGATAATGTTTGTGGTCGTATTATTGATCAGTCCAGCAGCTCAGGATCAAACCTCAAACACACACCGGCCACCATCTTTTTATTCCCTCTCAGCTCGTCACAGAGAATTAACAGAAATCTGAAGTCCCTCCACGCAGCAGCGGCGGCTCCGGCTCCCGCGGCGGCTCGGGAGGCTCCAGGTGTTGAAGCGGAGGTCACCTTCAGCTGCACATCGGCAGCTTCTCCTCCTCCCCGCCGCTCCTTAATCCGCTGTTAATTAAGCAGAATCTGCTCGTTAGCCAAATAATCCATCAAACGGCCAATAAGGTTCAGGAGAACACGCTGAGGGAGAAGCTGCTTCTGTTCAATTAAAATTAACTTTTTTTTACTCGAGTAGCAACGTCCATTATACAAAACAGCTGAACACACACACACACACACACACACACACACAGAGAGAGTCTGGGAGAATCTTTGAAATAACTAGTTTTATTTATTTTATTGTATTTTATTTTAGTTCAGCTCACTTCTTTGTCATTTCTTTCATTCTGTTCTTCATTTATTTCCCTCAAACTATTAAATGATGTTAAATATTTCCAGAGCAGCCAAACTCACCACATAAATAGTTTTTAAACTACTGCTCCTGCTCTTATGTTCAGTTTTATCTCCAGTTATTCCAATAAAGAGATAAGTTGTTAAAAACACCTGCAGGTGTTGCTGCTGATGTTCTGATGTGTTTCTGGGGCGAAGCTGCGAAACCTGCAGTTCTTCTGGTACCGGCGCCATCATCTGACGTCGTCCTGAAGAACTAGAGGCTGTTACAGCTTTGACCTCTAGTCTCCACCTCTGGGTCTCCAGTCTGCTCTGGATGCTGCTCAGAAACAAAACTTCCTTGTTCTTCTTCACTTGTGATGCAAACTAGCAAACATGGCAACGAAATATGAGCGCAGAGGATGTTGAGGACAAAGAAATGAAGAAATGCGACAGAGAAAAGGCCGAGGCTGCAGCTGCATTAGCCGCAATGCATCCTGGTACGTGTAGGCACAGCTGGCACCAGCAGGAAAACTTCACTTTCTGTGTTAATATAACGATATTGTTCATCTTTTAGCTTACAAAGAAGAGGACGAGTGTTTTATCGGTCTTATTCATATCCCTCGTTAGAGTTTTAAACGTTGTGTAACTTTAAACATGAGTCGGCATGTTGTGACCCAGTTTGTCGTCACTGAAGGTAAAAGTCTGATTCACCTTCCTCACACTCTCTTACTTTACACTTCTTTCTTTTTGTATCAATACGTTTCGTCTTTTCCAGCTGTGTCGCCTCCACCTGAACCTTCCCGTTGGAGAAATGGATTCCTCTCACTTTCTCTCACTCTCAGAGAACCCAGCAGGTTATTTGCATTTTCTGATACTTTGCCTATTTCACAAAATTTCACGGGAGCGGGGTCGACGGATCGACAGCGGGAGGGTCGAAAGTATCACAGAACTCACAAAGAGAAAGTGGAGAAAGTTGAACTTGCGGCGAGCAGGTTCTTGTTAACAGTCGCAGTCAGCAGGTTACTGCTCGGGAAGGTCGAAGCGGCTCGGCTGAGTGTGTGTGCATGATAATGAAGCAAACGAGCTACCGAGCGCCCGCTGATGATCATTTTATCCACCTGAAAGGGTATTTGGAACATAAGAGGGTAGAATAACTAAGGTGAGCATCACACACCTTTTCAACCTCTCCGGTATTCAGAGGGAACGCCGACGGCGAGGGCGAGCGTCTGTGAATCTCCGCATCCCGTCCTGCCAAACAACCCGATCGGGGGGGAATCAGGCAGTGATTAGTCTCCCCTGAGCCGCACATGAAGCACGATCCACGGGGCTTGTCCTCATTATGTCTCCATTAGCAGGAGCGTAATGGATTTTTAATGAAGGAGGGAGACACAAACACAGACGAAGCCCGACATCAGCGGGGAGCTTCACCAATCACCAGACTGAATCCTCCTCCTCCTCCTCCTCGTCTGCTGCCGTCCGTCCTCACAGGGATCAAATGTCCAAGTTTCATTTTATATATATATATAATATAATACACTCACTACTTCCTTCCTGCTATACATTTAAAAATCATTCCCCAAACTCTCACTCAGAAGCTTCCTCACTTATTACTGTCTGTGAACTTAAAAAGAAAACAAGAAGTTGCAGTGAAAACATAAATCCCTCTGAAGCGCGTTACCTCCTGTGTGTGTGTGTGTGTGAGAACTGTTTTTCTTCTATTTAATCTCTCATTAGCAGTTTTGTTTTCTCGCTCTTCGCCAATTGTTTTTTATGTGATTCGGACGTCACTGATGAGAACTCTGGAGAACCAGAAGCAATCAGCTCCTCTTTTTACCGGCGGTGTTGTTCGTCCCCCGACTGTGTCGACTCCCATTACACCAGTCCGACAAACACCATTAAGATCCTTTTCTTTGAGTGTGTGTGTGTGTGTGTGTGTGTGTGTGTGTGTGTGATTTGCAGCAGTGTGTTAGGACTGGCTGGGAAGTCATTAAAGCTGCAGCAATCAAACCGAGCACTTAAATGATTAGTAGCAGAATCACAGATGAGATTCGTCAACATTTTGGTTAAAATCCTGGATTATTTTTTACATTTTCACATCATTTTAAAGCCAATATTCTTTGAAGATCCCCTCCAGGCTTTTGATTTTAAAAAATGCATAAATTCTCTGCTTTGAATAATAATTGTGTCTGATATGATTTTCTCAAACAAAAAGTTCAATCACAGAGTTATAAAAGTCTTAAAGTAACATCCAGAATACAGAATATATATATAAATACTTTTCACTTCAAAAGTTGAACTGTTAGTTTAACTTCAAGTTTCCACATCGCACCTGTTTAAGCTGCATACTGGATCACGATTGGCTCCAAACTAGTTGTGATGTCATCAATCCTGCAGGTACATCCTGGACCGACTTTCCTCCTTCAGCAGATGAATGAAAACAAACTCACATCAGTCAGTTTTTTAACTTTGTGTGTGTAAATATATATATAATAAATATATAAGACACAACTTACTATTCAAAGCTGAATATTTTTTACTTGAAAACATGTCTGAAGGGGATCTTTAAATATATTAATCTAGAAAATCTGTTCATTTTTATGCAGCTTCAGTTTTGAGTAACTTGATACAGTTACAGCAGCAGCAGCTGTGACCTCGGAGATAATGAAATTACCATAAATTCTCTAACAGTGGCCAGGACTCTTATTACCTAAGTGGCAGAGAGAACCAGACTCATATTAGAGACAGACCTTTACTTCTAATTTGCCCTGTTCTCCAGTTAATACAAACTCAGCACTTCCCCCATGTTGACCTTTTGTCTTGATAAACTCAGTAAAATGTCCAAGAGTCAGATCAGGTGTTTCACTTTGCCTTTTCTCCCTGAAGATTCTGCACATTTCCAGCTCTATGTTTATATTCTGGGGCTCTACTGAAATATCTTTGCATGATTTCCAGTTAAAAACTCCTTATTTATCTTCTACTGGTCCTTTATGCAGCCCCTCAGTTCAGCCTCTGTCTGAAACAGGCCGTTTTAGCTCCTGTCTCTTTAAGGCCCCGCCCTCCTGATGAGCCCACTCTGTTCTGATTGGTCAGCTTCAGGAAGCTTCCTCCGGCTCTGGAGTCTATGTAAACAAACTATAGTATCAGGATTTTACTTCTTTTACTCCTCCTTATGATGTGAGAGTTGACAACGAGAACAACACATGGAAAAAACCTTAGCAACCACCTTAGCAACAACCTTAGCAAACGAAGTGTTAAAGTGGGTCGAAGCCCTGGTTTTTGACTTGCAGGCAGCATCTCTACATATGTCAACCTCAACTTTTGTCCATGTTTAACATCCAACATCATGACGGTACATAAATAACACTGACAGTGTTTTCTTGCTGTAATCATTCCTCCTGTTGATACCGACCATGAAGGGATCCCTTCTTCATGTGCTTTCAGTGCTCATTCTGTGTAAAATATGGAAAAAAAAAAAACAAAGTTTATCTGAGGCCAATATGAGGCTTCAGGTGTCTAAATTAGCTGAATCCAGTGGGTGTTTTCCAAAGTTACTGTCTTCTAACTGTGAAGAATTTCAGCTTTTGCCATCAAACAGAAGATTAAGAGTCCCGCAGGTGAGACTCAGCAGACTGCAGAGCTCTTTTGTTCCTCAGTCTGTCAAACTGTTGAATCACATTTTGGGTTCTCAGTAGTTCTCAGTACAGCTTTTGTAAACTGAGAAAGCTATGAAACTGCAGCTACACATTCATAATGTCTGATGTTATATATGTTTATAGTGTTTGTTTTGCTGTTTGGTTACATGTTGTGTTTTGTTATATATGAGTATACCTTGAGACGCAAGACAAAAATATTCTGATAATTAAGTGAAATCAAATTTTATAAAGAGGTTTTGTTGATTGGAGCTTAAACGCACAATATGTCATCTCAATCAAAAGGTGTATACTCTTTATAGACGCCATTGCAGCGGACAACCACAACGCCAACACATATACTCTTTGGTAGAGGAGGTATGACGCCATTGACAGGCGACCAAATGAAACGGACCGTTACCTGGATTAAAATTACAGATTTCTCTGGGTTTGAAAATTGCTAGAAACATTTAAGATAATGTACACAACTCAACAAGATATATAACAAAGGTCTAGTTGTTTTTAGACATTTTAATGTGGAATAGTTACATATTATAGCTTTAATGGCAAAGAAGAAACGACTGGAATGAATTAGAGTCTGAAAACATTGTTATTTGCTAAAAAAAGGAAGTGAGAGCAGCAGAGTGGAGCGGAGTTAGTGATGTCATAAACTGTTGCAGTAAAACCTGCATCAACTTTGTCCACTTGTTATTATCAGAAACAAGTAGTGAACAACACACTGACACATCATCATCTTTAAGTTGATATGTTGAACTTAACCAACAGTTGCTTGTTTCCACATCCAGCAGTTACAACATGATCATCTCATTGATAATGTCCGTTATAACTTGTGGGGTTCCTCAGGGTTCTATTCTTGATCCTTTGTAGTTTCAATCTAGTTAAAGCTGCTTGAAATGATGTTTTTTGTCCACTTGTTTTTAGCAGAATAGCCTCTAAACACAACTTCTGTCATATTATCAGTTTATAGAGTAGTTGTGGCTAACATGTTAGCAAACAGTTGCTTATTTCCACATCCAGCCGTTATGGAGCAACATTATCATTCATGTGGAGTCGTGTTTCTGTCCACCTGGTGAATGTGAGTCCAATATTCACTCTCTTTTAGCTCTGTTTTTGCTCTCTACCAACTCCTGAGGGAAATATCTGACTCCTTAGCTGCTAAATGCTCCACTATGTTCACCAGATAGTCTACAACTAGCTGTTTGCCGTTTGATGCTGAGCAGGTAGTGTACAGCGGCTTTTTACAGCTTTTTCTCTGAAAACGACGCTATGAGACGCTGAGAGTGAACCAGAACAGTAAAGTTGCAGCCGGACAGATAAACAATGAGCTGAAACTCACTATAAAGCTCCGTAAAGCCGAGAGGAGCTGCAGAGTCGCTGATAATTCTCTGTAAGTTCATCACTACGAGACACAACCAACACATTACACACTGTTATAGATCAGATAGTAGAGGTAACTCTGATGCATTGACTGTGAGACTCATGCAATTGGCATTTTGTCAAAATGTTCCATTTTTTCATGCAGTGAAAAACAAATTCATAACTGATAATGCTGCGGTACGAAAACAGGACACTGACAGCGCACAGACGGACAAGACAGAGCAGCAGCAAGTTATTCAGACCATCAGGGGGAAAGGGATGCTAGCTGAGGCCCTTTATGTGTTTATGCTCAGCATGCCACCAGCTGTTATTGAAATATCAGCTTTTATATGATTCATTCATCTACTGCGTCTCATTACAGACACCTGTGGTTGTTTTAAATCAAAGGTCACATGTCTTATTTGGGACTGTTATGTGATTTAAAACCTATATCAGCAACAAAGCCTTAACATTCATTATACACCTCGGTGAATGTTATCTTTCTCAGTCATACATGTGTTGGAATTGAAGCTTGTTTCCCCACCTGCGCCTCATAATAATCAACACAGTTATTGATTCCATTTAACCGCTTTTAAACTCACAGCGTTTGATTTGAAAAGAGCAAAGACGTCCCGCTTAATTGGTGCCTCGGAAAGGTCAGTTTTAATTAATGTTGTGACTCCATAATGCAAGTGTGATTATCAAAGTCTTTCCTCCAGAATACTAAACATGCAACAAATACCATCAGGGCTTTAGAGCTCTGTGTGTTTTATTACCAAAAAAAACACCAGCACATCACACACCAGTGGTGCAGAAAGCTAATAAAAGAGGCAAATCAATCATAATTTACCTCCAGGAGAAATACATTTACAGTAGCTCAGACCTGAGCTTGTTCTCTAAATGAATGGAAAATTGATGTGAGCGCAAGGTCAATCACTCAGGATCATCTGCTTTGCAGGCAACACAAAGGCTCCGCTAACACTGATTAATAAATACACTTTTACATCAGTGGATGAAAAGCTTAAAACTCTCTGCACTCAACAGCTTTCCACCTCAATACAGAGCTGTAATAAAAAGCTGCCTTTCATGGAAAAATATGAGGTCAATAAACATCTAACCAGCCTTTCTCTGACTGTATGAGACTGAAGCTCCAGCCTCAGGATGAACATCACAGCAGCAGGTTGGTAATGAAAGATCCTCTGAGCTCCTCACTAACTGAACTCATTAACCAGGATTAGACGACAGGATCTGGTCTGTAACGGACGTTCAGCAGGACGAAGCTTCTCCAGCAGGGCGCCGGAGAGCTGAAGGTGAGGCGACGATACCACATGAGGTGATGAAGAGTCAAAAAACATCATAACTCAGTCAGATCTGAACACACAGACATGAAACACATTAATATCATTCAGTGTGATTCATTATCTCTGATGTCATCACTAATAAACCTCCGTAAATCCACTTAGAAACCAGAAAAAAGAGACTTCAGAACTTCGGAAGTTTTCTTCAGTATCACAGTAATAACAGTGATAATTATCTGTACACCATGTTACACTGCTGCTAACAGCTGATTCACATGACTTTTAATGGAAACTATTTGACTAAATGTAAACAAATATGGTGCATCTATACATATATGCTCTATACTGGATTAAAATCACTGACCAGCAGCATGTTAAAGTCTTCTCACCTCCCCTACAGACAGAAATACAGTCTGAATGGGCCTTCAGATTTCTACAGAGATCAATACAACATTGGCTACTAAATGTCTTTACAATGATTTCTTATTAGCAGTGACTGAGACCATCAAAGGAAATTAAAATGTGTTATCTTGATGAGTGTCTGGCTTTAAAACTGACACTTTCCAACATTTTCTTGTGTCTGAAATCACTCTGTTTACTATATGTTTACTGTCCACTGTATAGCACTGTATAACTTCCACAGTAGAATGATCTATGTAGTAGGTAACAGCTGTCAGTTATGATGCAAGATGAGGATGATTATTGAGTATCTGTGAAGATCAGGATTGATCCTTCTACAGTCCAGAAGGTTGTGGTAACAGATCTGCCTGAATGAAAACCAACCAGACTGAACACAGGTTAGAAAACACCGTAACAGACCCTGTAGAGGTCATAACGACTGACGCAGTTACAGCTGAGACAGATGTATTTACATCTAGTTAACATCTGGCTAGAATGTGTCTCAAACCTCCTCCAGAGATGGTTTGAACTATTGGATATCAGTGTGTCCTGAAAGCTTTTTGGGAACATTTACACTGAGCTTGTTCGACTCATGAAGGATAAATGTATCATATTTACACTTCGTTCATCTTAGATCTAAAAAACTCAGATCTGTTTTATCTTTACCTCCACATCTAAAAAAACACAATCATATAAATTCCACACATGGAGACGATAATCATTGTGTGTGTGTGTGTGTTTTATCAATGAACACAGTTTGAAATGCAGCTGATAAGCTAAGCTGTGCTGATACTTGATGGATATTGATTCACTTGTGTCATGTTGAAATATATATATATAAATTAGGGATGCACGATATTATCGGCACGTCATCAGTATCGGCCGATATAAGCTGCGGTCCGGGTGCCTACTCTGCAAGCTGCACTTCACTCAGCTGCCCGTCAGACCAGCTGCTTCTTCTAGCAGAGGTTAGCTGGCTGTGCTTCCCTCCGGCCATGCTGCTGCTAACGCTCCGTTAGCCTCTCAGCTAACGTTAGCCTCGGCTCTCCGTGTGGATCCAACCGGAGCACCGAGCCCTGATTTGTTATTCAGGTTAAAGTGAGAAGAAGCAGCAGGTCTGACGGGCGGCTGAGTGAAGTGGAGCCTGCAGAGGAAACACCGGGACCGTCAGGGTGAAACAGTCCGTGGAGGAGCTGCTACGTTCAGCTGCACAGATAGGAAACACCTCGGCTGACAGGATGTACCACTCTGTTTGGAAAAATCAACTCCATCTTTTTGGTTTATAACAGCAGTTGGCAACCAGCATATTAGGTGCATCACCGCCACCTTCTGCTCCGGAGTGTGGACCAGAGATTAAATCCTACACATTAATCCTGTCTGTCTAATGAACTCAATGAAAACTGCTCCTCCCACTTGGCAGGTTCATTAAAGTTTTAAGGCTTCCTAAGTCCTTCCTTCATATATTGTCTTTCTTGATCATACTTAGTATAATCTATGCTTGCATGCTGGAAAAAAATATGTGCATATATCGGCAATCGGCCACAACGAGTTGGAAATATCTGCATATCGGATATCGGCAAAAAATCCAATATCGTGCATCCCTGATATAAATATATACTGTCACTGTGGACGCATTTCAACTTTCAGCAGTTTATGAAATCTGTGATGCTACTTCCTGCAGTTCATTGTTCTTTTTTATGAAGTAACCAGAGTGAGTTTGTGTCATGTATTGTGCTGTTAACGTCGCCTCCAGTGTGTTTTAATGGCGATGAAAAGGGCAGCAGTGTCCAACAAATCATCGTATAATGTAAATGCAAATGAAGTCACAGTGCTGCTGCGTCAAACCGTCTACAAACTGTGTCATTACATTTTACAGAAAAGCAACTTCTCACACAGTCTGGGCCAAAGTCATTGTAGTGAAACCTTTTGAAGTGAAAGGTCATCAGGCAGTAACTTCTCTTCCAGATGAAAGAGCTTCTGATAATTGGAGCAGGTTCAGAGACGAGGACGAGCCAAATGCACCTCAAACATGAGAAGCGATGCGAAATGAAAAAAAGAGAAACCGCGAAAAAAGGCAGCGAGAGAGAAGAAGGGAAGATCAAACGTAGATTGGAGAGAGCCTGTAATGAAGGCACAATTACCAGTAATTTCTCTCAATTTACCCAGTCTGACCTGCTGGGTAGCCGTACATGTAATAAGAATACAGGACCAATCATTTTCTCATCAGAACCGAACAGCCTGTACATCTCCAACCCTGCACACATAAGCACTTTATCTCCCGTCTCCTTGGTCTCTGTGTGGCTCGCTGATCCTGTTGCTGAGACGTCGGCGGCGGCCGTCTGTTCTGAGTCCCCCCCCTCCACCACCCGAGGTGTCACACACGCTCACAAACTTTATAAAAGAGTGACGGAGCAGCTTGTCTTTTTATTGCTCTGCCACACAGCTGCTGGTGAATCCTGTCAAGAGATATTAAATTTGTATGAAAGGAAAAAAAAAGCTTCACTCACACTGCAAGTCTGACAGGAAGAGGAGGACACTGTGGGATGTATCACCGTTGTATCTGTTAAATATGCAGGTGGGTGCAGGTGATTGTTAGCTTCCCATTAAGACCGGTAATGTTATTATCACACACATCCTGTCCTGCAGTAACCTCGGCCTTTCCTGCTGTTCCTCGTCACCTGATCCCTACATCCACCTTCTCAGCTGCAGCCTTCCCGCCATTTTTTCCTATTTACCCGTCGTATCCACAGAGTATCTTATCTTACCGTGTTGTGGCTGTTTACCTCTTGCACTTCAATGAGGAAACTCTGGATATAATTGTTGTCACATTTACTTTAACGCTCAGGTCTCAGCATGCTCGTTACAGACATACGAGCTGCTGTAGAGGAGTGAGCCTCAAACAACAGAGCAAACACTTCTTAATCTGTTTCACACCGACCTTTAC